>NC_057409.1:2147884-2311739 GCF_019320065.1 Cervus canadensis | reverse complement strand
TCAGGAGAGAGTTGGGGGGGATGGAGTCAGGAGAGTGGGGGATGGAGTCAGGAGAGAGGGATGGAGTCAGGAGAGTGGGGGATGGAGTCAGGAGAGGGGGATGGAGTCAGGAGAGTGGGGGATGGAGTCAGGAGAGGGGGATGGAGTCAGGAGAGTGGGGGATGGAGTCAGGAGAGAGTGGGGGATGGAGTCAGGAGAGAGAGGGGGATGGAGTCGGGAGAGTGGGGGGGATGGAGTCGGGAGAGAGAGGGGGATGGACTCAGGAGAGAGAGGGGGATGGACTCAGGAGAGAGTGGGGGATGGAGTCAGGAGAGTGGGAGCTCAGGGAAGGGACGCAGCTACATTTTGTAGAAGGGGATACAGAGGCCCTGTTATCGTTTCTGAAGGAATGGAGTGACTTATCAAGGGCGCACTGAGACAGCTGGCTGCTCACTGGCCAAGTGGTTGCCTATCAGCCTCAGCAGAGCCCTGACGTTGCGGTTGGCCTTCCCAGGTACCTGTTAAGCACATGCTGTGGAGGCCTATGGAAGTCGCGCAGAATGGGATCTCAGGGTGACACAGCTGGTTGGTAAAGGGCTGAGTTTGAACCTGGGCCATGGAGGCCTCAGCCATCCCCTGCCACCTGCTCTGTCAGGCCCCTGACTCCCAGCTGTGCCTTTAAGGATGTTTTGTCCTGTCTCCTCCCGGCCCAGAGCTGACTCCACCGGATGAGGGAAGGGGGTGGCTGTTGCTCACTCCACTTTCTCCGCCTTCCTCATCTCCCAGGCTTGGGGCCGGTGGCTGCCAAGGGCTCGATGCCCACCCGCGTGCCCGAGGCCTCTTTGCATGCTCACCACAGTTAAGTCCCCATGTCCACAGTGGCTCAAGGAGCCTCTTCATTTCCCTGCTGCGGCTGGAGCCCCGCCGCAGGTCTGGGCAGGAGCGTGAACCATTTGACTGAGGCCGGATGTCCCTGCCACCGCTGCCCATGGGCTGCCAGTGGAGCGTGCACGCTAAGGAAATTAGGAGCCACCTGTGCCCCAGTTGCCAGGCAGACCTGGAGCTCCTGCGGGGAGGGAGGCTCTCTGGGGAAGCGGCAGGCTGCAGACCCACCCTCTCAACAGAGCCACATCTTCGTTTTTATTAACTCAGCCACCCTCGCATCCATCATCATGGTTCCTGTATGTTCTCTGTCTAGAGGCAGCACAGGAAATAGCAAGAGCCGTCATTACTGAACACACGCATTGTGCTCAAGGCTCTAGACGTCAGACCCTGAGATTCTCACTGTAACCCCGGAAGGTGTGTTCCGTTGGTTGTGTTTTACAGATGGGGGGCTGAGGAGCGGATGGGTGAGATAACTCACACCTGGAGCTAGGTGGCCGCCTGGGTCTCCGTTCCCCGCCGCCGCCTGCCTGGCCACTGGGCACAGTGCTAACATGCCGGGGCTTCTCCAACCTCAGATCTGACGCTTCTCCAGGAGCTGAGGATCAAACAACGAGTTTTAGAACCAAGTGCCAGGTCCCATGGGCTTCCCTGATGGCCCAGCAGGTAAAGAAAGAATCTGCCTGCAATGCAGAAAACGCAGGAGATGAGGGATCAACCCCTGGGTCGGGAAGATCCCCTGGAGGCAGGCGTGGCAGCCCCCTCCAGTATTCTTGCCTGGAGAATTCCATAGACTAAGGGGCCTGGGGTGGGGGGAAGGCTATAGTCGATAGGGTCGCAAAGAGTCAGACAAGACTGAAGCGACTGATCACGCAGGCACAGCAGGTCCCATGACCTGCCCAGGGTGAGCCGCTCAGTGAAGGAGAACGTACCCTCACCCACTCTCTCAGCACCACTGGCCTGGATGCCTGCGGTCAGAAAGGAGTTGAAGCTGGGCTTCCCTATCCATGGGCCGGTGCTCCTGCTAATTATCTTGGACCACACCAGCCTGGGAGGGAGGTGGTGTTATTTTGGCCCCATTTCACAGATGAGGAAACTGAGGATCAGAGAGACCTGCTCAGTAAGGGGCAGGGGCTAGAGCAGAACTTGCTTTCAATGGCTATACCAGCACCCGCTTGTCCTGGCCCCTCACAGGAATCCCGTGGCTTCTGGGCGGGAGCCATCCAGCCAGGGGGTGGGAGGAGGCATGGCTGACGCTGGCTCCAGAGACAGGCAGCCAGCCTTGTGCCCCTTCCCCGGGGTTGATGACAGCCGCCCTGGATGGTGGGGCAGGTGCCATACGACCCTCAGGTGCCCGGGGCCCCTCAGCCTTCTCCCCCGGAGCTCTGACATGCCCTCTCTCCAGGCCCCAGGTGGCTGGCAGGCACCCCTCAGCCTCGCAAGCACTGGGGCACAGAGGCTGGGGTGGAGCAGGGAGCTGATGTTCTGCCGGGGTACACGGGCACCCGGGCAGACGGCGTCAGAAGGAGAGTCGTGGGGACAGAAATGCCCGGAAGAGGTTAGACCGCCAGCAAGTGGCAGAGCCAGGACCAGAAGCCGGGTTGGTCAGATCTGAGTCTTAGGAAGGAGAGTCCTACAGAGTCACAGTCCCCGGGCCTTCATCGGGCCTAGAATCGAGAATGCCTAGAATGCCAGCTCCGTGCCTGGACCAAAGCCATCGACACTGCAGTGTAACACTCACTATCATTTATCAAGCAGGTGCTTCACGTACGCATCTCATTTAATCACCCTCCGTGGAGGGCAGCTGTGCCCATTTCACAGGTGAGGAAGCTGAGTGGAACCAGAGCCTGCTGGGTGGCTCCCTGCAGGCTGGGCGCTCCGGAGCCCCACAGAGCAAGACCAGCCCTCTTCCCCACCCCAGCCCTTCACGCTCCCTTAGTGACCATCACTTTTCTGGCTCTCAGTGGGCTTGTGGTCATTTGGGATCTTCAGATCGTTTTCTGGATGAGACTGAGCTTGCTTGAGGTCACCCAGCAAAGTTCAGAAAAGGGGCTTGAGTGGATCTCTGTCCTCTGTCCACCACAGCAGAG
Source organism: Cervus canadensis (assembly GCF_019320065.1). NCBI lineage: Eukaryota > Metazoa > Chordata > Mammalia > Artiodactyla > Cervidae > Cervus > Cervus canadensis. The sequence continues at coordinate 2,308,788 of NC_057409.1, read as the reverse complement.
CTCCTCCTTCAGGCCTTTGCTGACTCCTTAGTCCCCAGCTTCTCGGGATCCTCCTGCCCACTCCACTTTGGACATCTGAACTCTCGGAGGCGTGACTGGTGGGGCTGGCCGCTTTGAGAACCAGCTCTGAGGCCCCCCTGCACCCTGTTCCAAGGTGTCTCTGAACCAAGCAGATGCTCAGGGACTCCTCGGGGAATCCGTGCCTGCCAACGCCTGCCTACCCTCAGCCGAACTGGGGCCGGGTTACCAGCTGCCCCACTGGGTCCTGGAGGAGGTAGAACGGATAGGAGAGAGACAGAAGGAAAAGGAGGGGAGGTGGGCAGAGAGGCAAGCAGAGGGTACACAAGGGTGGGGTCGGGGAGAGCAGCCGGTGCGGCCCCCCAGTCCCCGGGTCAGGCCCCTCGAGGGGCCCCCTGTGCTCCAGCCCCTCTCCACCCTCCATGATGGGGGAGGAAGGAAATTCAGGGCAGCCCCCTCCAGCCCAGAGCGTGCACAGCCAGTGCCTTTCCGCAGGCACCCTGGGAAGCGGATGCAAAGCAAATCGGCATCCTCTCCGGGCCCCCATTTCCACGGCCAGCCCCTGCCCCGTGGACTTTGCATAAGTCGGTCATGGTTCTCCATCGCTTTGGCAACCAGTGCCCACACAGGTGTGAGCATGTGGGCCTCGGACCGGCCCATGAGGGTGGCCTGGGCCACCATGCGGCATGCATGGGCGGTGTGTGCAGTCCTGAAGGAGAGCCGCAGCCTTGGGGTTCCCCTGGCATTTGTCCTCCGGACAGCCAGCGCCCAAGCCTCACCCACTCGCCCCTCTTAGGTGTGGTCATGGTAAGAGGGGACCTTGGAGATCACCTAGCCCCGGCGTCTCAGGAATCATGGCCTGAGCCACATGACACTCTGGATCTGGGTGCACAGCTGCATTTGTTGGTATATGCCTTAGTGTCCAGGACTTTCATCAGGATCTCAAAAGGATCCTTGCCTCTGAAATTTTAAGATGCACTGAGTCCATTTTACAGATGGGGAGGCTGAGGCCCAGAGAATGGAAGCCACTGGTCCAAGCGTAGCCTTCCAATGGGGGCAGAGCTAACTCGGAAGCCTGGACTTCTGACTCTCCGTCCAGAGCTCCTTCTGCAGGTTTTGCTCTTCAGAGAGGATGGTCCATCCAGACTGACAGCCCACACTAAGCAAGGGGACCCCATCGTTCCTTCCCCCCTGGAACCGCTAGGTCACCACCACTACCATGAGCCCCTGTTAGGGTCCTGGCTTCCTCCAATCCACGTATTCGCCATGTGGCTTTGAATCAGTCATGGTCCCTCTCTGAACCTCAGACTCCTCCTCTGAAAACTGGAGTGCTCACAGGAGTACCTCGAAAGGTGGAGAGAATAAAACAGAACGGCAGTGTGGCGGGTGCCCACACCATCCCTGGTGTGGGGCGAGCCCTCCAAACGTGTTAACCATAGAAATAACCTGGGTTCATTTTCACCATCCTCCTCCCGTGCTCCCTGGCTGCTGCCCCCACAGAGCGCTTGGCTGGCCCACACGTCCCCTTCTCCTTACCCCATCTTGGCGGCCGGCACAGCGTAGGGCATTGCAGAGCTGTCCCGATGTGCTTTGGACTTGATTGGAGTCCAGGGGAAATCAACTTGCTTTTCTGGCCTTTGGCAACTGGCCCGCTCCAGGCCTCAGTTTCTCCATCTGTATAATGGGTAGGTTTTGGAGCTCTGCAGGCCCTCTTAGCTCTGACACAATACGCCATGCTATGGATGGCACTGGTGCCCGGGGCACCTTCCAATGTGTGCTGCCCTCACGAGGGGCATGATTTCTGTCTCCAGACCGTGAGTCACGTCCTCTGTGTGTCCCCACTATGGCCCTCATACCCGACTCAGCCCTGCCATGTACAGTGGGCTTGGCTAGTGGCCTCTGGATGAAAGGCTTTCTCAGCCACTCTTGTCTGCCACGATATCACACCCGGAAGGCTCCAGTTAACTTAGATACTCTCCTACTCCACCATCCCCTTACCCCCAAGCTTTGCTAAATAACCCGACTTGGCTGGGAGTCTCCAGAACATTCCAGGGCCACCGGGCAACCAGCACGTTTATTTCCGCTCGTCAAACTGATGCACACACTCGATGTGCCTGGAAGTGGTCCTTCCCAACACCTTGGCCTTGAGATGGGGCCTGCACTGGGGGAGGCTGGCACCGGCTCCCCCAGCCCCATGGTGGGCATGGCAGGGACAGCGCCTGTGGGCAGCACACACAAGAAGCAGACAGCAGGAGGGCTGATGGCGTGGCAGCCTGGGACCGACTTCTAGTGACCGGTGGCTAGGACTCAGCTTTCACTGCTGTGGATCTGGGTTCAGTCCCTGGTCGGGGAGCTAAGATCCCGCAAGTTGTGCAGCACAGCAGATAAATTCTAGCATCACCACTTATTAGATGTGTGATTTTGGGCAAGTTGCTTAACTGTTCAGTCTCAGTTTCCTCATTTTAAAAATGGGAGTAAAAATGACTGCTTGGCAGGGTAGTTGCACAAACTAAATGATACTGTACATATAAAGTGCTTGCACCATGCCTGGCATATATACCCCGGAAAGGATGCCATTTACTTATAATCCTCATGATTTCCTGAGAGCCTGGCAGGGCAAGGGGCCATGGTCTCAGTGGCTCCCAGAAGGCCACCGCGGACCCTGTTCCAAGGAGGCCGGTGTGGCTGTAGCCTGAGGCACATGGCGCAGAGGAGAGCAGGGGAAGAGCAGGTGGGCTGGGGCCAGGCTGCGGAGGCTGCGAACGCCAAGGCCGGGGGCTCAGCCGTGCCGCTGCCGCAGTATGGTCCCAGGGGTGCTGGAGCCGAGCAAGGAGAGGCTCGGAGCTGTCCTAAAGGGGCTGAAACTGTCAGGGTGAGGCAGACGGAGAGGTCCGGACAGGAGGTGGTGAGGGTGTGAGCTTGGGGTGAGGCAACGGGCAGGGGCCTGGAGAGAGCCAGCGTGACACGGGGTGCATGAGAGCTGGGGCTTTGCTGACTCGGAGCGTGGATGTGGCAGTCCAAAGCGGACCTCCCCATCCTGCAGACGAGGACACTGAGGCCAGAGGAGGGCAGAGCCAGGCCCAGAGCCCCCCCCGCCCGCCTCTTCTTTCATTCTATGGGTCAGGTCTCCCCCTCCGCCCACTGGTTTGCCAGAGAGGGTGACAGGCAGCCCCCAAGTCACACAGAAAATCCCGCGTCTTTCGGCGGCAGCAGGGGGCCTCTTCCTGTTGTTTTCAATGTTTTCAATGTGTGTGGCTGACCTTAGCCCGGGGAGGCCAGGGGTGCGGGAGGGGTGGTCCCTCCGGAACTGCCACAGGCACAGCCGGCACCTCTCAGGGCGCCTTCGGGAAACGTCGGGCTTTTTCAATTGGGCTCGGTGGCCGCTCCCTTCATCACCAGAAAGGATAATCTCGCACTCTCTTCACCCTTCCCCAGGGCTGGCTGTGTGCCCTGCAGGTCGCACGCGCCGTTTTCCTTAATTCCCACACTGATCTCATGAGGCTGGAATTATCAGTCCTGTTTCGGTAGGAAACAGAGACTCAGAGAGGTCAAGTCACCTGCCCACAGTCACACAGCACAGAGAGCGGACGTCCCATCCAGGCCAGCTGGACTCATGTTGCCTCAAGGCTCCTGGAGTGCAGACGCGTGCACCAGCAGAAGCTGGTCAAAGACGTGGGTCTGCTCCCGGGGGCCCAGTGCTGATCCAGACGGGTCAGCACTGCAGCGCAGAGCAGAAGCGGTGTCTGCGAATGGGGCCAGGAAGGCTTCCAGGAGGAGGCGCGGCTCCAACTGACTGTGGAAGGAGGAGCAGGAGTTGGCAGGGGTGGGCAGGGGGACAGTGCTGGGTTTCCAATCCCCTCTGTCCCTTGGAGCCTCTTTCCCCCATGACCCTGGGCCCCAGGGGCAGGGTTGGGGCCTGTGACAGACCCATCCTGTCTGGGCATTATGGAGCAGGCCCTTAAGGGACGTGTGCATTGTTGGGACTAGCAAGGACCAAAACAGCCCTCGGTGGACGAGGATATCTGATCCAAGCAGGCTCCTGGTTTGCTGGAGCTCTCTTCCTTTATCTTATTCCTTGGGGGGAGTCACCTTCAACGTTAGGAATTTTTAACTTTCCTTTCTGCCACAACGCCTGCCCCTGGGCGCTGGATCGACAGGGGCACACCCAGGAGGGTCCCTCTGCAGAGCTGACCGATGGACTGTCGGCTGACAGACACCCGCCCCCTCGTCCCCCGCCCCCAACCTCCCAATCTCTGCCTGCTGTTGTGCTGCTTTTATCAAAAGCCAGGCCCTCAGGACGTCCCAGATGGTCCAGTGGTTAAGAATCCACCTTAGTGCAGGGGACCTGGGTTTGATCCCTGGTCGGGGGTCTGAGAGCCCATCTGCCACAGAGCAGCTGAGCCGGAGTGCCACAGCTGAGCCCCTGCAACGCAACCAGAGAGTCTGGTGCTGTGAGGAGCGATCCAAAGATCCCACTTGGCTCAGTGACGGTCCCGCCTGCTGCAACCAAGACCCAACACAACCAAATAAGTAAATATATATATATATATATATTCTGAACAAGGCCCTTTTGAGGTAACACGGCATGGAGGTTAAGATCCAGGCCTTGAGGTTTTGAACCCCAGCTCTCTTGGTTGTGCAACTGCCAGTGAGTTTCTTAACTTCTCTGTGCCTCAGTCTCCTCATCTCTGAAATGGGGTTGGTAACAGCCCCAGTTACGGTGAGCAGTAAATGAGACGGCGAATGACGAGCTCTCAGTGTGATGCCTGACTCTTAGTATCGGGCCTGCTGTTTTAGAACAACTACAATGGGTCGGGTGTGGGATACTGGACCACGTGACAGCCCCAGCTTGGTCAGGCTCAAGTGTGGGCTCAATTTGCCCCCCTCTACTCTGCTCCTAATGGGAGAATCTATGTCCTTCACAGCTTTTGAACTGTGGTGCTGGAGAAGACTCTTGAGAGTCCCTTGGACTGCAAGATCAAACCAGTCAATCCTAAAGGAGATCAGTCTTGAATATTCATTGGAAGGACTGATGCTGAAGCTGAAACTGAGTCTCCAATACTTTGGTCACCTTATACAAAGAGCTGGCTCATTAGAAAATACCCTGATGCTGGGAAAGACTGAAGGCAGGAGGAGAAGGGGACAACAGAGGATGAGATGGTTGGATGGCATCGCTGACTCGATGGACATGAGTCTGAGTAGGCTCTGGGAGTTGGTGATGGACAGGGAGGCCTGGTGTGCTGCAGTTCATGGGGTCACAGAGAGTCAGACACATCTGAGTGACTGAACTGAACTGAATGTCCTTCACTCCCAAATGTCTGAAACCATAGGAAGATGTGACCTCATCCAGGTGACAGGAGGCTCATCCTAATTCCAGCCTCCTCTTTCCCCAGAGCCCACAGACCTCTCTACCTGTCCCAGGTGCTTCCCTGCCCCATGAACAGCAACAGGACCAGTATGTAAATGTCTGTGCAAATCCCCTGGGTCAGGTTTTCAGCTCTCCTGGGAGGCAGAGCCACCTCTGAGACCTCCATTTCCCAGCCATGGGACCCAAGGGCAGGGCAGCCTGCTCCTTGCTCTTCCTTCTGCAAGCCCTGGCTGAGCCGGTGGAGAACTCGGAGTTCTTCCTGCCTGGTGATTACCTCCTGGGTGGCCTCTTCACCCTCCATGCCAACGTGAAGGGCATAGTCCACCTCAACTACCTGAAGGTGCCCAAGTGCAAGGAGTGAGTCTCCAGCATAAGGCTGGAAGCGGTGGCAGTGGCAGGGTGGTGATGGAGGTGATGGAGGTGATGGTGATGGTGGTGATGGTGGTGATGGTGGTGGTGATGGTGGTGATGGTGGTGATGGTGATGGTGGTGATGGTGGTGGTGATGGTGGTGGTGGTGATGGTGGTGATGGTGGTGATGGTGATGGTGATGGTGTGATGGTGGTGATGGTGGTGATGGTGATGGTGGTGATGATGATGGTGATGGTGGTGGTGATGGTGGTGGTGGTGGTGATGGTGGTGGTGATGGTGATGGTGGTGATGGTGGTGATGGTGGTTGGTGATGGTGATGTGATGGTGGTGATGGTGATGATGGTGATGGTGTGATGGTGGTGGTGATGGTGATGGTGGTGATGGTGATGGGTGGTGATGGTGGTGGTGGTGGTGATGGTGATGGTGGTGATGGTGGTGGTGATGGTGATGGTGGTGATGGTCATGGTGATGGTGATGGTGGTGATGGTGGTGATGGTGGTGGTGATGGTGGTGATGGTGGTGCTGGTGGTGATGGTGATGGTGCTGGTGGTGATGGTGGTGGTGATTGTGGTGATGGTGGTGATGGTGATGGTGGTGATGGTGGTGATGGTGGTGGTGATGGTGATGGTGGTGATGGTCATGGTGATGGTGATGGTGGTGATGGTGGTGATGGTGATGGTGATGGTGGTGATGGTGGTGCTGGTGGTGATGGTGGTGATGGTGGTGATGGTGATGGTGGTGCTGGTGATGGTGGTGGTGATGGTGGTGATGGTGGTGATGATGGAGGCCCTGGTAGGTGATGATGGTCCCATTGATGGACACTGATAGGGTGATGACATAGGCCACAGGGATGGTGGTATTCGTGGCAGTGGTAAGTGACTGATGGTGGCCACAGAGATCCTAGTGTCAGTGGTGGTCATAGGGATGATGGTGATCCCAGAGCTGCGGGGTGGTGAAAACGATGTAAAAATGCCAGAACCCTTTGGAGTGGTTGCTTCGTGGGCGATGCCTTGGTTTTCCTACTGTGGGCAGGAGGGACAGGCTGGCTCGCCCACCCCTCTCCTCTCCTCCCCTTCTGCTCTGGACCTGTTGCCCACCCTCCCACGGCGGCCCCTCCAGGTACGAGATGAAGGTGCTGGGCTACAACCTCATGCAGGCTATGCGCTTCGCGGTGGAGGAGATCAACAATGACAGCAGCCTGCTGCCCGACGTGCTGCTGGGCTACGAGATGGTGGACTCCTGCTACATGTCCAACAACGTCCAGCCGGCGCTCTACTTCTTGTCACAGGATGACTACTTCTTGCCCATCCAGGAGGACTACAGCCACTATGTGCCCCGGGTGGTGGCCATCATAGGTCCTGACAACTCTGAGTCCGTCAAGACCGTGGCCAACTTCCTCTCCCTCTTCCTCCTTCCACAGGTGAGGCCCCGGGGCTGGGGAGGAGGGCTTGTCCAGAGGGCTCACCGCCCGACCAGTATCTACAGGGGATGCCTGGGGGAGCGGAAGCAAGGTCAAGACATCCACCCCAGCCCTGGCAGGCAGCCAGCCTATTGGTTAAGAGTTCAGGCTTTGAAGGCAGAGAGACCTGGGTGTGCACCTTGCCGCTGAGTCTTGACCATTGTGAGACCTGGAGCCAATCTCTTAAGTCTCCCAAGCCTCAGTTTCCGCATCTTTAAAGTGGAAAGATAAGAGTCCTATCTTTGGACTGTCTGAAGATTAAAGCATTCAACCTAGGTAAGAATTTCTAGCACACAGTAGGTAGTCAATAATGTTGCCGTTGTGGGGTCAGGAATCTTGCATGAGAATGAAAGTTCAGAAAATGCTCCATACCACTCTGCATAGTTTCCTAGCGTGGAGTCCGCCCCATGGCAGTTCCTCAAAAAAGTGCTATAGAATTACTGTGTGTGTGTGTGTTAGTTGCTCAGTTGTGTCCAACTCTTTACGATCCCATGGACTGTAGCTCGCCAGGCTCCTCTGTCCATGAGATTTTCCAAGCAAGAGGAGTGGAGTGGGTTGCCAGAATTACGCTGCTGTTCTGTTTTCCTCATCATGATCCAAAAGGCATAACTGGCATAAAATGTCTGCTCGTTAAAGAGCAGCTAGCGCAAGACTCGGGCAGACAGGGGGCAGTTAGTTACGAATGCTGTGATTTTTGCTGTTGTTTTTATTACATTGAGCACCAAGGTTCTGACTCATAGTAGGTGCTCAGTAAACATTAATAGTCTTAACTGAAGCATCTAGTCCAGGACTGAACTCATTCTTTCACTTATTTACCGAATATGTATTGAGCATGCGCTGAGCTAGGTACTGCTGCAGGTGTTGGCAATGCAGCTGTGGAGGCACAGACATCTGCCCTCAAAGAGCTGATCTTCCTGGGGTGGGGGGAGAGACGGAGGGACCAGTGTAAATCAGGAGGTGATACAGGATGACAGGAAGTGAGAAGTGCGCTGGAGGAAAGGGGGAAAAGGAAAGGGAAGTCGCTCAGTTGTGTCTGGCTCTTTGCAACCCCATGGACTGTAGCCTACCAGGCTTCTCCATCCATCCATGGGATTTTCCAGGCAAGCACACAGGAGTGGGTTGCCGTTTCCTTCATCCAGGAGACCTTCCCGAACCAGGGGTCGAACCTGGGTCTCCAGCATTGTAGGCAAATGCTTTACCACCTGTGCCATCAGGGAAGTCAGGGAAAGTCAAGTCAAAGTTAAGGGAGGTGGGCCACGTGGGGCGGTGGGGGTGGCAGGTGATGTGGGGGAGGGTGAGACTGGATGGAGGCTTAAGGGAGATGAAGGAGGAAGGGAGCTTTGCTGCGTGAGATCTCCCCCCCTCCCCCCCAAGCCCCCCCATGCCCCCCCCTCCCCCGCTAATGCCCAAGGACCCTCCACTCCGGCAGATCACCTACAGCGCCATCAACGACGAGCTGGGCAACAAGGGCAGGTTCCCCGCGGTGCTGCGCACCGTGCCGGGCGCGGATCACCAGATGGAGGCCATGGTGCAGGTGCTGCAGCACTTCCGCTGGAACTGGATCGTCGTGCTGGCCAGTGGCGACGACTACGGCCGCGAGAACAGCCACCTGCTCAGCCAGCGCCTGGCGCACCGTGACATCTGCATCGCCTTCCAGGAGACGCTGCCCACGCCGCAGCCCAACCAGACGATGACGCCGCAGGACCAGGAGCGTCTGGAGGCCATCGTGGGCAAGCTGCAGCAGAGCACTGCGCGTGTCGTGGTGGTGTTTTCCCCGGAGCTGGCCCTGCACAACTTCTTCCACGAAGTGCTGCGCCAGAACTTCACGGGTGCCGTGTGGATCGCCTCCGAGTCCTGGGCCATCGACCCGGTCCTGCACAACCTCACTGAGCTGCAGCACGCTGGCACCTTCCTGGGCATCACCACCCAGAGCGTGCCCATCCCGGGCTTCAGCGAGTTCCGTGTGCGCCGCTCCCAGCTCGGCCGGCCCGCGCTCAACAGGAGCAGCGGAGGGGCCAACTGCAACCAGGAGTGTGACACCTGTCTGAACACCACCGAGTCCTTCAACAGCATCCTCACGCTCTCCGGCGAGCGCGTGGTCTACAGCGTGTACTCCGCAGTCTACGCCGTGGCGCACGCGCTGCACAGTCTCCTGGGCTGCAACCAGGGCGGCTGCCGCAAGGATGTGGTGTACCCTTGGCAGGTGAGATCGGGCCCGCGGGGTACCAAGGGCCTCAGGGAGCAGGCGCAGAGTCCGTGGTTGCCATGGAGACCGCCAAGCGCTCAGCTCCGGCCTCACCTTCCCTTGGTGGGTTCTGGACGAGTGAGTGGAAGAGACCATGGCGCACGCCCTGCCTCCAGGCACGTAGGAGTCCTTCGTGGTGACAAAACAGAGTACCTTTGTTAAGAATTAATTTAATCATCCCCATCCACGAGAATCTGTCCTGGGAGCAAGATTTGGGTGAAATTCTCTAGTAGGAATCCCTGCAGGCAGCGGGAGCCCCCGGTCCCCACACAGCCTCGCCCGGGTGGAGGCGCTGAGGCTGGGCTGGGTCCCATCAGCTCTCAGGTTTATCGATCTTCTTGTTCCAGTTCTGTCCGCCTTGATTCAGACCCGGAACTGAAAGTTGTGCGTGCCTGGTTTACGCATGCGCATAGGCACATCCTACCATGCACCTTCGGAAGGCAGAGAAGGTTTCCCTGAGGACCTAGACGAGCAGAGGAGATAGAGACCAGAGATGTACGCTTTCTGCCCGCTGTCAGACATCTCTGCTTAAACAGTTCACTGGCTTTTTCACAGTTTGGAATCTGCCCACTCTGTGGCTCAGCCACCTCCCACCCCCATCTTTATCCTCTCCGACAGCCCTCAGGCACTTCTCAGACAGCCCACCTGGGGGGAGGCGGATGGTGATGAACTGGGCAGAGCTTCGGCATCAGGCAGGGTCCCAGTCCTACCACCGCTGGCTGTGCAGCTTTGGGCAAGTTATTTGGTATCTCTGAGCCCCGGTTTTCTCATTTCTTAAACAGAAGGAGTAGTATGTACGCTGCTGAGTTACGTGGAGGATTAACAGTCATGTTTGTACCTTACTTGGTGCAGAGTAGAAGCCAGGTGTCTCCTCCTTTCTAACACTAGGGTCCGGCCTCAGGAGAGGGCGTGGGGCCTGGGGCAGCCCCACTGATGGGGCTGGGGGTGGGGCTAGATGAGAAAGGGGAAACAAGTGCTTAGGCTCAGTCCTGTCTGACTCTTTGCGACCCCCATGGATTGTCGCTCGCCAGGCTCCTCTGTCCATGGGATTTTTCCCGGGCAAGAACACTGGAGCAGAATGGGTTGCCATTTCGTCCTCCAGGGGATCTTCCCGACCCAGGGATTAAACTCACTTTCCTGCATTGCAGGCAGATTCTTTACAGCTGAGCCATGGGGGAAACCCCAGGGCATGCAGGTCCCAGACCCAAAAGGGGAGTGGGGAGAGGCCCAGGCCCCTGCTGGTAATAAGTCCCACCCACTCAGGAGGATTGCAGGGAGGTGTTTTCTGACCCCACGCCTTGGACCCCTGGAATGCAGGTTGCCCAGCCCAGCGCTGCCAGGTGTGGTGGGACACGGACCCCAGCGCTGGCTCCCCAGGGCCGCTGCCATCCTGACTACCACCCTCAGGCCTCCCTGCTCAGTTCCCGGGGCCATTGCTCTTGGGCCCATAAACCAGTGCATAGTTGAAACTTTCAGAGCCAGGACCTCACTGTCCTGGAAGGGCAGGGAGAAGGCTAGGGACCAACTCCTTGGGCTATGTGTCTGACAATTCCCGAGGTGGGGTGGACTCCGAGATGTAGTCCAGCAGACTCCCTTGTTTATGGAAGAAAGATCTAGGAGCCAGATGGATGGGATATCTGAGCTGGAAGCCCCAGAGATCAGCTGGGGCTGATTAGGGATCAGCCCAGAGAGGTTCAGTGACTAACTTGAAGTCACATAGCAAATTGAGGACAGAGTTAGGACTGGAATTCAGGCCAAAGGATGCCCGCTGCAAAGCGTATTTAGTTTGGACCAGCTTCTGCTCGGTGAGAATGAAGGCGGTTGGGGTGGGGAGAGACTGAAATGAGAGTTAGCTCCGAAGTGTGGGGTGGTGGGCAGGACCCAAGGGGGCAGGGAAGATGCTGGCAGGTGGGAGAGGCAGTGGACTCTGAACCCCAGGTCACAGAGGGATGGCCAAAGTGACTTCCAGGGAAAAGGAATCTTATTGACGTCTCACAGGAGGTGAGTACTGACTATTTTCCAGGCACTGTTCTGAGCCTCTAATGCAGATTCACTCACCAATTGCTTCAGAGCCCAGAAGATCAGGCTTTTCTGACTCCTGCTTTGCCGAAGGAGAATCTGGGGTTTATAGAGGTTACGTGACAGGTCCAAGGTCTCACAGCAGGAGGTAGATGGGCTGTGAAAACCCAGATGTATCTGACTCTAAAGTCAGATCTCTGAGCCACTGCCTCCAAACTGCCACATTTTCGCAGTTTTATCAGCCCCATTTCACAGATACGGAAATCAAGGCCTATGGGCTGGTAGAATTTTTCCCAGGTCTGGCCTGACCTCTGATGCCGGCTCCACTTCCCTTCCCTCGGGCCCCTCTAGCTGCTTCCGGAGATCTGGAAGGTCAACTTCACCCTCCTGGGCCACCAAATCTTCTTCAACGAGCAAGGGGACCTGTCTCTGCACCTGGAGATCATCCAGTGGCAATGGGACCTGAGCCAGAACCCTTTCCGGAGCGTTGCCTCCTACCAGCCATCCAAGCGGCGGCTGAAGCACATCCATGACATCTCCTGGAACACCCCCAACAACACGGTCAGCCTCAGGGGGCCTGGGGCGGGGCACCAGGGCTGGAGCTGGGGTGGGGGGGCCCTTTGACCTGCGTTCATTATTGATAAGTGGGGGCGTCTCTATGTGTGGGTGTATCGTCTGGGGTCCTGGCCTTCTTCCCCTGACGGAGAACTGCCCAGCGTCAGGGCTTTCTGGCTCCTCAGGGCCAAGGGGCTCAGGACATGTGTGTATTAAAGACTGCAACTCTCACGGCACCCCCGGAAAATAGATGCTGCTGTTGTTCAGTTGCCCAGTCGTGCCCGACTCTTTGTAGCCCCATGGACTGCAGCTTGCCAGGCTTCCCGGTCCATCACCATCTCCTGGAGCTCGCTCAAACTCACAGCCCCTGGGTCAGTGATGCCATCCAGCCATCTCATCCTCTGTCATCCCCTTCTCCGCCTCTTCCGTTTTATGCGTTAGAAAACTGAAGGCAGAGTGGTTGGTGACCCGCCTAAGGCCACACAGCTTGCCCGTGTCTCTCTCTACACCCTGTCGAGGAGTACTCACCTTCTGGTGATGATAGCTCTGCTGTCCGCCGTGGCTGACGTCTGTCAGTCTAAACTCTTTGGTTTTACCCTCTTTCTGTAAGCAGCTGTCAGAACGCTGCAGGGGTGGAGGGGGTAGAGGCTGAGCCCTGTGGGGTGAGGGAGGGCGTCTAAAAGCCCCGCAGAGGCCTCTTCACTCTCCCCACCCCACCCCACCCCCTTTCCAGAAGCTTTGGGTGGGGCTAGTTCCTGAGCTTCTCGGGGATTTTCACGGAGTATGTTGGGTTGATGTCTTTATTCGTTTGCTGGGACTGCCATCACAAAGGACCACAAACTCGGGGCTTAACCTGCAGAAATGTATTGTCTCCCAGTTCCGGAGGCCGGAAGCCCCAGGTCAAGGTGCTAGAGGGTTGAAGCCTCCTATCCCAGGCCTCTCGTCTGGCTGCTGGTGACCGCTGGCCCCTGCTGGCTTTCCTGGGCTCCTGCCACATCACTCCATCTCTGCCTCTATCTTTAGGTGGCGTTCTCCCCGTGGGCGGGTCTGTCTCCAAGTCTCCCCTTTTTATAAAGACATCAGTCATGCTGGAGTTGATCCCCACCCTCTTCCAGGATGACGTCATCTCAGCCAGTTACATCTGCAATGGTCCTATTTCCCCTGGAGTTTGCAGCTCTCTTGTTAGGTGCATATAGGTTTGTAATTATTATATCTTCTTGATGGATTGACTCTCTTATAAATATAAATATCCTTCTGTCCCTTAGTAAACATTTTTGTTTGTATTCTCCACCCCTTGCCCCCGGCTTCCTTTGAGATTTTATCTTTTTTTAATTTGAATATTTGTAGTAGTTTGAATATATGTAGCAGCTTGGCTATTGCATGTGTGCGTGCGTGTGTGCTAAGTTGCTTCAGTTCAGTTCAGTTCAGTCATCAGTTGTGTCGGACCCTCTGAGACCCCATGGATTGCAGCACGCCAGGCCTCCTTGTCCATCACCAACTCCCAGAGCTTACTCAAACTCATGTCCATTGAGTCATGACTCCATCCAACCATGTCATCCTCTGTCGTCCCCTTCTCCTCCTGCCTTCAATCTCTCCCAGCATCAGGGTCTTTTCAAATGAGTCAGCTCTTCGCATAGGTGGCCAAAGTACTGGAGTTTCAGCTTCAGCATCAGTCCCTCCAGTGAACACCCAGGATTGATCTCCTTTAGGATGGACTGGTTGGATCTCCTTGCAGTCCAAGGGTCTCTCAAGAATCTTCTCCAACACCACAGTTCAAAAGCATCAATTCTTCTTGATGCTCAGCTCTTCTTGTGCTCAGCTTTCTTTATAGTCCAACTCTCACATCGACACATGACTACTGGAAAAACCATAGCCTTGACTAGATGGACCTTTGTTGACAAAGTAATGTCTCTGCTTTTTAATATGCTGTCTAGGTTGGTTATAACTTTTCTTCCATGGAGTAAGCGTCTTTTAATTTCATGGCTGCAGTCACCATCTGCAGTGATTTTGGAGCCCAAAAAAATAAAGTCAGCCACTGTTTCCACTGTTTCCCCATCTATTTCCCATGGAGTGATGGGACCAGATGCCATGATCTTAGTTTTCTGAATGTTGAGCTTTAAGCCAACTTTTTCACTCTCCTCTTTCACTTTCATCAAGAGGCTCTTTAGTTCTTCTTCCTTTTCTGCCATAAGGGTGGTGTCATCTGCATATCTGAGGTTATTGATATTTCTCCCGGCAATCTTGATTCCAGCTTGTGCTTCTTCCAGCCCAGCATTTCTCATGATGTACTCTGCATATAAGTTAAATAAGCAGGGTGACAATGTAGAGCCTTGACGTACTCCTTTTCCAATTTGGAACCAGTCTGTTGTTCCATGTACAGTTCTAACTGTTTCTTCCTGACCTGCATACAGGTTTCTCAAGAGGCAGATCAGGTGGTCTGGTATTCCCATCTCTTGAAGAATTTTCCAGAGTTTATTGTGATCCACACAGTCAAAGGCTTTGGCATAGTCAATAAAGCAGAAATAGATGTTTTTCTGGAACTCTCTTGCTTTTTCGATGATCTAGTGGATGTTGGCAATTTGATCTCTGGTTCCTCTGCCTTTTCTAAAACCAGCTTGAACATCTGGAAGTTCACAGTTCACGTATTGCTGAAGCCTGGCTTGGAGAATTTTGAGCATTACTTTAATAGCGTGTGAAATGAGTGCAATTTTGCAGTAGTTTGAACATTCTTTGGCATTGCCTTTCTTTGGGATTGGAATGAAAACTGACCTTTTCCAATCCTGGGGCCACTGCTGAGTTTTCCAAATTTGCTGACCTATTGAGTGCAGCACTTTCACAGCATCATCTTTTAGGATTTGAAATAGCTCAACTGGAATTCCATCACCTCCACTAGCTTTGTTTGTAGTGATGCTTTCTAAGGCCCACTTGACTTCACATTCCAGGATGTCTGGCTCTAGGTGAGTGATCACACCATTGTGATTATCTGGGTCATGAAGATCTTTTTTGTACAGTTCTTCTGTGTATTCTTGCCACCTCTTCTTAATATCTTCAGCTTCTGTTAGGTCCATACCATTTCTGTCCTTTATTGAGCCTATTTTTGCATGAAATGCTCCCTTGGTATCTCTGATTTTTTTGAAGAGATCTCTAGTCTTTTCCATTCTATTATTTTCCTCTATTTCTTTGAACTGATCACTAAGGAAGGCTTTCTTATCTCTCCTTGCTGTTCTTTGGAACTGTGCATTCAAGTGGGTATATCTTTCTTTTTCTCCTTTGGTTTTCACTTCCCTTCTTTTCATAGCTATTTGTAAGGCCTCCTCAAACAGCCATTTTGCCTTTTTGCATTTCTTTTTCTTGGGGATGGTCTTGCTCCCTGTATCCTGTACAATATCACAAACTTTTGTCCATAGTTCATCAGGCACTCTGTTTATCAGATCTAGTCCCTTAAATCTATTTCTCACTTCTACTGTATAATCATAAGGGATTTGATTTAGGTCATACCTGAATGGCGTAGTGATTTTCCCTACTTTCTTCAATTTAAGTATGAATTTGGCAATAAGGGGTTCATGATCTGAGCTACCTTCAGCTCCCAGTCTTGTTTTTGCTGACTGTATAGAGCTTCTCCATCTTTGGCTGCAAAGAATATAATCAATCTGATTTTGGTGTTGGCCATCTGGTGATGTCCATGTGTAGAGTCTTCTCTTGTGTTGTTGGAAGAGAGTGTTTGCTATGACCAGTGTGTTCTCTTGGCAGAACTCTGTTAGCCTTTGCCCTGCTTCATTCCGTACTCCAAGACCAAATTTGCCTGTTACTCCAGGTGTTTCTTGACTTCCTACTTTTGCATTTCAGTCCCCTATAGTGAAAAGGACATCTTTTTTGGGTGCTAGTTCTAAAAGGTCTTATAGGTCTTCATAGAACTGTTCAACTTCCCCTTCTTCAGCGTTACTGGTTGGGGCATAGGCTTGGATTACCGTGATATTGAATGGTTTGCCTTGGAAACAAACAGAGATCATTCTGTCGTTTTTGAGATTGCATCTAAGTACTGCATTTCAGACTCTTTTGTAGACTATGATGGCTACTCCATTTCTTCTAAGGGATTCCTGCCCACAGTCGTAGACATAATGGTCATCTGAGTTAAATTAACCCATTCCAGTCCATCTTTGTTCACTGATTCCTAGAATGTCAACGTTCACTCTTGCCATCTCCTGTTTGACCACTTCCAATTTGCCTTGATTCATGGACCTGACATTCCAGGTTCCTGTGCAATATTGCTCTTTACAGCATTGGACCTTGCTTCTATCACCAGTCACATCCACAGCTGGGTGTTGTTTTTGCTTTGGCTCCATCCCTTCATTCTTTCTGGAGTTATTTCTCCACTGATCTCCAGTAGCATATTGGGCACCTACCGACCTGGGGACTTCCTCTTTCAGTATCCTATCATTTTGCCTTTTCATACTGTTTATGGGGTTCTCAAGGCAAGAGTACTTAAGTGGTTTGCCATTCCCTTCTCCAGTGGACCACATTCTGTCAGACATCTCCACCATGACCCGGCTGTCTTGGGGGGCCCCGCACGGCATGGCTTAGTTTCATTGAGTCAGACAAGGCTGTGGTCCGTGTGATCAGGTTGGCTAGTTTTCTGTGATTGTGGTTTCAGTCTGTCTGTGCTCTGATGCCCTCTCTCAGCGCCTACCGTCTTACTGGGGTTTCTCTTACCTTGGACGTGGGGTCTCTCTTCACGGCTGCCCCAGCAAAGCGCAGCCGCTGCTCCTGACCTTGGACGTGGGGTAGCGCCTCTTGGCCGCTCGCCGCTCCAGCACTGTGCAGCCAGGATAATTTTTATACAACCTGAATCTAATCGGGCCACTCCCAATCAAGAAGCGTGCATGGCTGAGGCCCCTGACCCTACATTTTTAGTGTCTTAGTCCAACCTCCCACCCTCCCCAGCCTCTCCCAGAGCATCCTGGCTTCAAGCAGGCTTAGACATGCCCTCTTTCCGAAAACGCCAACCCCAGCCTCTCCTCCACCCCCTTGCTCTTACTGTTTCCTCTACTTGTAGGTCATTCACTTAATAAACAGTCATTGGAGGCCTCCTCTGTTCTAAGGAATACAGCAGTAAAACCTATAGGCGTGGCCACTGCCTGCCGGCTCTTGTCACCCGGCAACCCTGCCCCTCCATAAAGACCACGTTAAGTAGGACTCCTGGTGGCAAGTGACAGAAAGTGATATAAATAAAAAGTTAACTTATTGCCTTGCATCATGGAAGACTCCAGGGTTGACCGTGAGGCTTCAGGCAAGGCGGGATCCAGGAGCTCATTCTCCCCATCTCCCAGATCCTTCCTCAGACATGTTCTCCACATCCCCACCCACCCTCCAACCCCCCAGAAATGAGAGACCTTCTGGGAGCTCCAGAGTCACATCCCCACCCACCCCCACCCCCAGAAATGAGAGGCCTTCTGGGAGCTCCAGAGTCACATCTCCACCCACCCCCCAACCCCCCAGAAATGAGAGGCCTGCTGGGAGCTCCAGAGTCACACCCTGTTCACTCAGTAACCTCGGGAGGTCTCCATCTCAGCAGCTGAGTGCTGTCTCCTGAAGAAGGTAGATTAGGTCTTTGCTGGGCAAAGCTAAGAGCATCTCTATGATGGTCCAGTGCCAACGACAGTCCTGGCACCTGCCCCTCCCCAACAGGGCCAGTTTCCCTCCCCGGAGCATCCTGCTGGGGGTGAGACGGGGAGACGAGGGGCCCGGGGAGCGGGAAGGAGCACTCAGGGTCTTCTGTCCTCCCCCCCCAGGTCCCTGTGTCCATGTGCTCCAAGAACTGCCAGCCTGGGCAGAAGAAGAAGCCGGTGGGCCTCCACCCCTGCTGCTTTGAGTGCATTGACTGCCTCCCGGGCACCTTCCTCAACCAGACCTCAGGTGTGACTCCAGGCCCACACGCGCGCCCTGCGCCTGCCCTGCCCTCAGGGGTCTCCCTCAGGCCTCTCGCCCTTGCGGGGGTCTTGGCGGTCTCCCCGGGGACACGTGTCCAAGGACGGGGACTATGTATTTCCCACCAGAGGATGAGATCTTGGAAAGAAAGAATTACAGTTGTTAGGCTCTGAGTCAAGTAGTCAGTGAGAGTCGCTCAGTCATGTCCGACTCTTTGCGACCCCATGGACTAGACAGTCCACGGAATTCTCCAGGCCAGAATACTGGAGGGGGTAGCGTTTCCCTCCTCCAGGGGATCTTCCCAACCCAGGGATCGAACCCAGGTCTCCCGCATTGCAGGTGGATTCTTTACCAGCTGAGCCAACAGGGAAGGCCAAGAATACTGGGGTGGGTAGCCTATCCCTTCTCCAGGGGATCTTCCCGACCCAGGAATTGAACCGGGGTCTCCTGCACTGCAGGCGGATTCTTTACCAACTGAGCGAATCAAGGAGACCTTGATTCTAATCCTGCCTCTGTAACTTCTGGCTTTGTGACTTTAACTGGCTGGCCCTCAGTTTCCTCATCTGTGAAATGGGGTTGCTGTGAGGGGTTGATGAGCCGGGGGGGTGTGAGGAACTCAGTGAGCGTTGGTGGCCCGTAGCTCTGTCTCCCTTTGGTGGGGACCTGGCCGGGTGCAGCCCTGGAGAAGGTGGACACTGAGAAGGCGGGTTTAGCTGACGGGAGCTGCCCTGGGCTCTTGCAGATGAATTTGACTGCCAGCCCTGCCCAAGCTCCGAGTGGTCCCACAGGAAGGACACCTCCTGCTTCAAGCGGCAGCTGGCTTTCCTTGAGTGGGACGAGGCCCCCACCATCGCCGTGGTCATGCTGGCCGCCCTGGGCTTCCTCAGCACCCTGGCCATCGTGATCATCTTCTGGAGGCACGTTCAGACGCCCGTGGTCCGCTCGGCGGGAGGGCCCATGTGCTTCCTGATGCTGGCGCCGCTGCTGATGGCGTACATGGCGGTCCCCGTGTACGTGGGGCCACCCACGGTGTCCTCCTGCCTCTTCCGCCAGGCCTTCTTCACACTCTGCTTCACCGTCTGCATCTCCTGCATCACCGTGCGCTCCTTCCAGATTGTCTGTGTCTTCAAGATGGCCCGACGCCTCCCACGTGCCTACAGCTGCTGGGGCCGCTACCACGGGCCCTACGTCTTCGTGGCGTCTGTCATGATGCTGAAGATGGTCATCGTGGCCGGCAACATGCTGGCCACGACCACCATGCCCACCACCCGCGTGGACCCCGATGACCCCAGGATCTTGATCTTGTCCTGCAACCCCAACTACCACCGGGGGCTGCTGATCAACACCAGCCTGGACCTGCTCCTGTCCGTGCTGGGCTTCGGCTTCGCCTACACGGGCAAGGAGCTGCCCACCAACTACAACGAGGCCAAGTTCATCACCTTCTGCATGATCTTCTACTTCTCCTCCTCCGTCTTCCTCTGCACCTTCATGGCTGTCTACAGCGGGGTGCTGGTCACCATCCTGGACCTCTTGGTCACCGTGCTCAACCTCCTGGGCATCAGCCTGGGCTACTTCGGCCCCAAGTGTTACATGATTCTCTTCTACCCGGAGCGCAACACGCCGGCCTACTTCAACAGCGTGATTCAGGGCTACACCATGCGGAAGGACTAGTGCTCCATCGTCTGCCCTCTGGGACGTGGGCCTCAGCGTCGGGAGGCAGAGGCCAGGGGGCTTGCTCGTTCAACTCCAGAGGGACCCCAGGTGGTTGCCGGAAGCTGCCCTCGCCTGTTACCACCTGGCCCCGGTCTCTGATTGGCTGTCCGTCCAAGGTTCTCTGCGTCCCGGCCGTCCTTACCCACCTGGTGATGGACGCCTTTGTTCCTTTCCCTCGCGCTGTTTAGCTTGCCGGGTGCTGTGCCCCGTCCTAGAAAACCACCCAAGGTGACCTACTGGCTTCCAAGGACGGAGTCCAGCTTGGCAGCCAGCAGCGCCATCTGGTGGTCACGGTGGGTTCCTGTAGGTTCCAGCTGCTGACTCCCAGTGACGGGATGCCTGCTGGTGGGCTGGGGTTAGCGAGGGGTGGATGGGAGCTCAGAAACTGCTGCCGGACCTCGCTCACTCGCTGTCCGTGTGTCCACGTCTCATCCCCCAGATTCTCCCAGAGCTTGAGTCCCCGGCCTCTCTGTTATCTCTGAGTACAGCCAGGCACATAAATGCTTGTGAATAAACCTTACTTGGGTGAAACAAATGAGTTTCCTCCTTGTTTTCCAGAGGTCCCCTGAGGACAGAGATGTGGATTCGGAGATCTTGGTTTCAATCCCAGCGTTGCTACTGTGGGTGTGTGCGTGCGTGCTAAGTCGTTTCAGTCTCGTTTGACTCTTTGCGACCCCACGGACTCTAGCCCGCCGGGCCCCTCTGTCCATGGGGATTCTCCAGGCAAGAATACTGGAGTGGGTTGCCATGCCCTCCTCCAGGGAATCTTCCCAACCCAGAGATTGAACCCGCGTCTCCTGTGGCTCCTGCATTGATTGGCAGGCGGATTCTTAACCACTAAGCCACCTGGGAAGCCCTAAGTGCATACAGTAGGTACACAATAAATGCCAACCATTGCAAATCCGCGTCATCAGAACCGTCAGGGACAAAATAAGGCTGTGTTTCCTTCTTATACCCCAGTGTCCATGGTATATGGGCTTCCCAGGTAGCGCTAGTGGTAAAGACCCACCTGCCAATGCAGGAGACGTAAGAGACTGGAGTTTGATCCGCGGTTGGGATGGGTCCCAGATGGGAATAAAGGCGACTCAAAGAGGCTATGAAGTGTCCCCAGCCCCGCACAGCTTACCCCTGGAACCTGACCTTCTGTGCAGTGAGACCCAGAACGCCCTGCCTGCAAAGCTGGTGGAGGGGAACCTTTTCATGTAGGCTGGGGTCGGGGGGCAGTGTGGTGTGCTGGGGCGGGGGGGCTTCAGAGTTTAGGGAGACGGCTGGTGAGTGTAGTGACCAGGGAAGACCTTGGGGGAAGCTGACATTTGAAAAGAGCCTTAAAGGACAGAAAAAGCTTGGGAAGGCAGGAAGTTTGAGTTGGGGTGGGGAGGAATCGGGGGGCGGGCAGGCAGGCTGCAGAGCGAAGCCTGGGCAAAGGGAACAAGTGGCTGGTTGAAAGGACCAGGAGCGGAAGGGGCTAGGTGTGGGGGACCCTGACCTCGTCTTCCCTGCTGGCCACTGCTGTGTCCCCTGTGTGGGCTGGCCTGCTCCTCTCCTCAGGCTGCCTGGGGTTGCCCTTCACCTCTGTGACCAGCCTTCTCTCCCTGCATCCCTGGGGTCAGCTTGTGGGCTGGAGACTGCAGCAAGAAGACGCAGGGATGGACCGTCGGCGTGACCACGCCTTCTCTGTCCCCTCCACTTGCCTCCGCTGGGAGCCCAGCGTCTTGGGTGAGCCCACGTAGGGCCCTGAGCTTCCGAGGAGCAGCTCTGCACTGTCTGTTCCGGGACGTGTCTCTGTCTTGGCCTCCTCGCCCTGGGGACCAGCTTGTCAGGGGCTCAGGGAGTTTTAAGCTCTTAATTCTCTTTTCTCGCAAGCTTCTGACGC
Organism: Cervus canadensis; assembly: GCF_019320065.1. Lineage (NCBI taxonomy): Eukaryota > Metazoa > Chordata > Mammalia > Artiodactyla > Cervidae > Cervus > Cervus canadensis. Next base: position 2,287,242 of record NC_057409.1, on the reverse strand, counting down.
TTTGGTTTAAACACTTCCTCTAAGAGATAATGACCTCATTTTCCTGGTTCTGCCTTCTAGACCACCATTAGAGACAGAATCCTGGAATCACCCCGACCTCAGAGGTATCTGCTCCTCACCTCCTCCTGTAGCTACCCCAAGCTGAGATCTTAATCCCTGCTTGTTCCCCTCCAGTGACGGGAGGCTCATTGAGGACAATGCTAGTTGTTAGAAAATTCTTCTTAGAGTGAATGAAAACCCAGCTCTCTGGGATTTCAAAACATCGATGGTTGCTAGTTTTATCCTTTGGGACCACACATTAGACTCATTCTTTGTTCTCAGGGAGGTCTTTTGTATGTAACAGCAAAAAGAATTGCCTTTGAAGGAGCACCTGCTGGGTGTTAGGCGCTTCATACGTGTTATCTGTAATCCCCATGATGACCCTGCCTGATTGGTACCAGTGACCCTCACTGGCCACGTGCTGATACCTCCCAGCATCCTTTCCTTCCTCCCTCCCTCCCTCCCTCCCTGGCAGCCCCCAGACTCCCAAGGGAGCTCTATGTGGTTCTAGGGAAGCCGACTCTGTGTCCTGGCTCTGGAGGACGGAGCGGGTGACCCAGGCCAACCAATCCACACACACCTTTCCCTTGGCTGCAGGGATTGGCTCTGGGGTGGACATGTGACCTGGGTTGGTCCAATCAGAATGACTCTCAGGACATTTGCTGGGACAGAGTCTTTCTTTAGGAGCCAGCAAGGCTGTCGACCCAGGAGCCGGGGGCATTTCTTGGAGGGCTGCAAGGCAAGTCAGTCTTAGAGGCCAAGTGGAAGGATGGAAAAAGTGGGTCCTTGGAAACTGTCGAGACGGTGGATCTTGCCTACAGGCAGCCCCACCTCTGAGATCTCCCATTTCACGAGTCCATTAAAGTCCATTATCGTTCAAGATAGTCTGAGTTGGGTTTCTGTTCCTTGTAACCCAAAGCATCCTTACCCTCCCAGAGAGGAAACTGAAGCTCAGAGATGTTGATTTTTAACTTGCCCAGGGTCACCAACTTGTCAGTGAAGGAGCTAGGGTTTGGGTTCAAGGAGTAATTGAGGGGTACAGCTCTTGTGTCCTCCCTGGATCGTTTCTTTTCCTTTTTTTTGGGGGGGTCTGAAATTTCTTAACTGGAACTTCCCTGGTGATCCAGTGGTTAAGAATCTGCCTGCCGATGCTGGGAACATGGGTTCAATCCCTGGTCCGGGAAGATCTCACACGCCACAGGGTAGCTAAGTCCATGCACCGTGACCGCTGAAGCCCAAGTACCCTAGAGCCTGTGCTCACCGACAAGAGAAGCCCGCACACCTCAGAGGGGAGGGGGCCCTGCTCCCCACAGCTAGAGAGCCCGCACGCGGCAACAGACCGTCACAGCCAAGGATGAATGAAAGAATGAATGAAGAGAAACAGATAAATAAACAAAGGTTCCCGATTGCTCGTAGGACCTGCTCGTGACCACCGAGTGGACCTCTCCGGTGGTCCTCCCCTTCATCTCTGACCCGTAACCCTCTCTCCGTGAGGACCTCTTCACCTTCCCTCTCCGAGGCCCCTGTAGTCCTTCCCTAAATCCACACTCTGGCCAACTGAGTGACGTCTCCTTAAGCCAATCACAGTCACGGGCCTTCTCAGCTCAGAAACCTTCTGTGACTCCCCAGCGCCTGTACGATCACGCTTCAATCCCTTTGTGTGCCAATCGGACCCTTCAAAGCCCGGACCCCGCGCACGTCTCCAATTTCATCTCCAGGGGCCCAATGCCTCTGCGGCCAGCCAGGCGAGGCGGGCTTGGAAGGCGGGTGGGCCCGAAATGGGGATAGGGGAGATGAGCCGGGCTTGAGAGTGGGAGGTGAGCTGTGGGGTTGGGGGGAAGGGGGTGAGGGCAGAGAGAGAGGAGAGAGAGAGAGAGGACAGAAGACAGGAGGGAGGAGGAGGAGGGGGGAGAGAGAGACAGAGAGAGACAGAGAGAGACAGAGAGAGACCAGGCCTAGAGAGGCAGAGCAGGGAGCCTGCCCCGCCGCGTGGCTCTGGGCGAGCGGCCTCCCAGGGTCAGTCCTGTCCTGTGACTTGGGGGCCGGTCCCAGGGCTGCATGAGGATGGCATGCGCTGTCCTGTGGAGCTCCCAGCGGGATGCCTGGCAGAGCCCAGTGGGTGGAGGGAGCCTGGGCTTGGACCGAAGATGGGGCTTGCAGGGCTTCTGAAGGAAGGGGGCGGGCCCCGTGCTCTGAGAGAGGAGGCGGGGAGGCCCCTTCAGGAGCACGTCCTGGTGAGTGAGGACACGGCCAAGCCCATAGTGGCCAGGGACGTGGTGCCGCCCAGGGCTCCTGGGGGCCGGCCTGGACCTGGGGGACGAGGGGCTCCTGGTTCGGGGGACCACTGGCTGGGGAAGCTGTGGGTGGGTGGGTCCGTCCCACCTAAGACTCAGAAGGGGCCCAGAAGGCGTTCACATCCCTGCTTGTTCGGGGCAGGCCCAAGCCCCAGCCCGGTGCCCGGCACTGACCCACTGCGTGCAGGCCTCCTGGGCACTGCTGGAGGGAACTGTCAGAGGCTTGTGATGTCCTGGGGGTTGGGAGCACTGGGGTGGGTCGCCCCTCAGCTCCGCAAGTAACCAGAAGCGGATTCTCTCCGCTTCTCTGGGAGCGGGGGATGAGACTGACTTTCCCTGGGTCTCACACCCCCTGACACACCCCGAGACCCCCCCCAGGAGGCCCCGCAACCTGCCCCCGTTGAGGACTGTGCTGTGGGCCAGGGAGGAGGGCCAGGCCCCCCACGCCCCTTCTGCCAGGAAGACAGGCGCGCGGAGTTTTCCGCACGGTAATGCATGGGCCCATCTGCTTCCAGTTAGCAGCTCCGGGGGCGCCTAATTGGCAGATCAAACCATTCGATGTTCCACGTCAGATAAGTAGTCAGGAGAGCCCCAGCAGACTCTGACACTTTTTGGACGGAGCCCAGGGCCTGTGTTGACCACCGTGGGGCCCGGGGTGCTAATGTAAACCAGACCCGCGGTGCACAGAAGCGGCAGGATATTAGCAAGTGTCAAAAGGCTTTGAAGAGCCTGGGCAGATGCACCGTTCGCTGCCCCTGTGTGCAGGAGGGGTGCCTCGGCTCCTGAAACGTAAGCGTGGGCTCGTTTCCCTGTAAATGGGGAGGGAAGGGCTCGCGGAGGGTGGCATCCCAGCACCGCTGTGGCTGGAGGTGTCCGAGAGCAAGTGGTCCTGCCCTGGGACGGCACACGGTGGAAGGCTACGGGCTGCAAGAGGGGAGACCTCGGTTCTCACCCTCTGCCTGAGCTGCAGTGGGCCACAGAACATAAAGGGACGGGCTCTAGCCGTGTGACTTTGGGCAGGTGTGGTTCCCCCTCAGAGCCTCAGCTTCACCATCTGTAAAATGGGAGAACAACCGTCCTGTCTCATTCAAGGTGGATGGATTCCATTCAGATCCCAGCTTTGCCTGTTGCTACCTTGGACGTGACACTTAATGTGTCAGAGCTTTACTACCCTCATCTGTGAAACAGGGTTAATATTGGGTTGGCCAAAACATTCATTTGGGTTTTCTGGAAGATATTATGGGACAAGCCACATGAATGAACTTTTTGGCCAACCTGATAATAGGAACCATCTTATCAAGATTGCTCTGGGGGTCAGATGAGATAACACAGGTGAAGGGCGCAGGCTGTGCCCGGCCCGTGGTAACTGCTGTGTGAAGGCTAGCTGTTGTATCAGTCAGTGTTTGCTGGGTTATGCTGCGTGACAAACATCCCCAGGGGCTCTTTGGTTTACAAAAGCAAAGATTTCTTTCTTTTTTGCATTATGAGGGAGCTGTGGGCTGGTCTCAGCTCTTCTCCCTGTATCTCATTTCCGGGATCCAGGCTGGAGGAGCCTGCTTTGAAAAAGGCAACTCTCACGGCAGAGTGAAGAGCTGTGGCAAAAAGCCGTGTGCCTCTGCTCGCCGGGGCGTGTGTTACTCGTGCCCACATTGCAGTGGCCAAAGCAAGTCACATGGCCCGGCCTGACACTGATGGACCATGTAAAGGTTGTGATTATGGTCGATGCACGGGCCATGGAGATGTGGAGGCGGAAACTGTCATTCAGTTCAGTCACTCAGTCGTGTCCGGCTCTGCGACCCGTGGACTGCAGCACGCCAGGCCTCCCTGTCCATCACCAACTCCCAGAGTCCACCCAAACTCATGTCCATTGAGTCGGTGATGCCATCCAATCGTCTCATCCTCTGTCGTCCCCTTCTCCTCCTGCCCTCAATCTTTCCCAGCATCAGGGTCTTTTCTAATGAGTCAGCTCTTCACATCAGGTGGCCCAAGTATTGGAGTTTCAGCTTCAGCATCAGTCCTTCCAGTGAACACACAGGACTGATCTTCTTCAGGATGGACTGGTTGGATCCCCTTGCAGTCCAAGGGACTCTCAAGAGTCTTCTCCAACACCACAGTTCAAAATCATCAATTCTTTGGCGCTCAGCTTTCTTCATAGTCCAACTCTCATATCCATACATGACTACTGGAAAAACCATAGCCTTGACTAGACGGACCTTTGTTGGCAAAGTAATGTCTCTGCTTTTTAATATGCTGTCTAGGTTGGCCGTTACCCAGATGCTTTATCTCAGTTTGGTTTCAGATTGTGGCAAAATGGTGAGCTTTTCACACTCTGTCTTTAGCCTGCCTCCCTTCCCCTTTTGGTATCCTCACCCAGTCTGTCGGATCCCTCCTGACCCATCCTGCTGTAGGGAAAACCTCACAGAATAAATTCACAAGAGGTGAAAGTCACTATTTGTCTTAAAGGAATGCTGAGGGTGATGGGTGGCACATTGCACCCAGGTGGTAGAATTAGGTGCCGGCCAGAAGGCGGTTTTGCCAAGCAGGCTTTCCTAGCACCTGGGTGGAAGTACAGGCCTGTACTTCCTGAAGAGGATTGATTTCTTAAAAATATTTACTTATTTGTTTGGCTAGACGGGGTCTCCTCTGTGGCACAAGGGATCTTCCCTGTGGCTCGTGGGATTTTGGTCTTTTTCACTTGTGGTGTGCAGGATTTTAGTTGCAGCATGTGAACACCAGTTGGAACACACAGAATCTAGTTCCCTGATCAGGGATTGAACCCAGGCCCCCTGCATTGGGAGCTTGGAGTCTTAGCCACTTGACTGCCGGGGAAGCCCCCAGGTCTGCAGAGGGTCAGTGGGGCCTGGTTACGCCTGGAACCTTAGCCCAGAGCTGAGCCGTCAACGAGGGTGAGGCCTGAGGGGAGGCTCACCCCCATGATTTTGCTTTGAACCATGACCCGGACTGTCTTGGCCAGAGACCTGGAAGACCTCCCTTGGGTTGGAGGGGTCCCTGAAATGCGCTCCTCTGCTTGTGACCTGCAGTCTCAGGGGAGGGCGGCCTTGCACACCTGTGGACTCTGGATTGTGCGAGTCCTGCCCGGTCCCTGCTCCCAGCCCTGGAGCTGTTGCCCGCTGTCGTGCCAGGGCTGTTTCCTTGAACACGAATCATGAGCCCCCACGAGGGGAGGTGTCTCCCATCCCACCCAGCACATTTCCAGACCCCAGGAGGATCTGTTCATGGCTCTCTCGTGTTGGTGAGCTGGGGTGTTTGATGGAGGCGAACAGCAGCCGTGACAGAGACACCAGGGGCTACTTACGCGCGTTTGCTGAGACCCGGCTGCTGCGTGTAGCGTTTCACGCCCGTCATCCTGTTTCATTCTCACAGTCACTACATGGGGGCTGTTATTATCCCCACTTTACAGATGGGAGAAGTGAGGCTCAGGGGAGTCTTCAGTCATTCATTTGGTAATAGACGGAGTTGATATTCAAATCCAGGTCTTCTGACTCTAAAATAAAAGTGGAAGTGATGCTTCTGGTGGTCAGGGTGGGGATAACATTGCAGTGACCTTTGTACTGATGCTGTGTTAACAAGTATCTAGCAATACAAACAATAGTTGCCGCCGAGGAATCAGCTCTAGATTCAGAGCTGGTGGGGAGACCCGGAAGAGGGCAAACCTTCCGTATTAACACACGTGGCTCCTGTCACATACATCATTTTGTTTCATCCTTATGACACCCTTGCAACGTATACCAAATTACATATTACAAACTACGTATTTTCTGAAGAGGAAACTACGTATTTTCAGGAAGGTGTAGTGACTGGTCCAAGGTCTTAGAGCAAGGGGGCAGCAGAGCCAGGGCTGAACCTGGAGTTGAGCTTGGTGATGATGATGAACACAGCGGTCATCCTGCTGCCGGGGTAGTGATGTAAGTGACTACTCCTCTCACAGTCAAGGAGAGTAGGTGGTGGCAACAGAGACCCCCACAGGCTTACACGCAGCAGAAGTTGTTTCTTTGCCATGTAACAATCTGGAAGCGTGCGGTTGAGAACTAGTGGGCTACTCTGCCACACTCTACATGTGGATCCAACTCAGGGCCCAATGTGGCTGCTCCAGCTCCCATCATCACATCTGCAGCCCAGCAGTGAAAAGGTAAGTGGGAAGACGACTACATGCTCATCCCTTTTCAGGAACAACCTGAAGGTGGCAGACGTAATTTTCTCTTACATGACGTTGGGCAGAATTTAGCCATCTGGCTACATCTTGCTACAAGGGAGGGTGGGAATGTGGTATTTAGTGGCATCTATTGTGGACATGGAAGGCATCACCCAGATCCCCCTTCAGTCTTTCCAATAGTCCTCAGTCCTCCCTAGAAATGGCTCCTGGCTAAAGAAAGCTGTCTTGCCTAAGGTTACACCCTCTTCCAGTGGGGAGTGGGAATCTCAAGGAAAGTCACGGCAGGTCTCCTTAGGTATGGTGCAGGACAGCTGTAGAGAAACATCCCCTCTGCATCCAGCATCTTGCTCTGCCCAATCCTACTTCTTTTGCTTCCTTCCCACAGGCGTCAATGCTGAGGGCTCGCCCCAGTAAACCTGCCCAGTTATCTCTGGGTCTGCTTCTGGGCAAACCCAGCCTGCATCCATCAAATACACTTGGGGGCTCTGTTGCAAGGGAAGTAGGGGAGAAGGCCTACTGATGGGCAGCAGGAACACTGGGATCATGGCTAAGTGCGGGGCTGTGAGAGTGTCCACAGCTGTGATGAAGGTGTCATTCATGAGACTAGTTGCCATGGTGATGGTGGTCTCGGCTATGATAGAGAGTAGGAAGCCATGATGTTAGAATGTTGTTATTTTTTACCTAGGATAGGCTTCCTGCCTGCTGGACCCCAAGTCTGAGAAGAAGAAGAAGACACTCCCTCCTGGCCTTCATCTCCCGAGGGGGTTCCTCTAAGGGCTCCTCTCTTCCCTTCCCTGATGTCCCATGTGGTTGAGGGTTAGTCCGTCTCCATGCTCCTCAGACCCCCGGTCCCTCTTTCGTCTAGTCGGCCTCAAGAATCACCCTGCTCTGCGTGGGGTCTCATCTATTGCTTCTGATCACTCATCCCAACTCGAAGTCCCTCCAGTCCTCCCAACTCTACTTCCCTGATGACTAACCGAGCCTTTTGGCCCTCCCTGGGGCCCGAGACTCAGCCTCACTCTCTCCAGCTAGATTTCTGAGTTCAGGGTCAGTTGCAGGGGGTCCCGTTTGCTCTCCAGGGTAACCGACCTAGATCCGGCTCAGTGGTGACAGAGGAAAGGTTGGCAAGGTGTGAACGGCAGTGATGGTGGTGATGGTGATGGTAGCACCGGTGGTGGCGGTGATTCTGTTGGTAGTGGTCCTCCTGGGGATGATGCGTCAATGCGGTGATGGTGGTACTGATGGTGCTGGTTGCATTGGTGGTGTTGGTGATGATGGTGGTGGTGGTGATGGTGATTGCATTGGTGATGTTGGTGGTGATGTTGGTGGTGGTGATGGTGATTGCATTGGTGGTGTTGGCGGTGTTGGCGGTGGTGATGGTCATGTTGGTGTTGTTGGTGAGGGTGATGATGGTGATGGTATTGATCGAACTGGTGAAGCTGGTGCTGATGGCATTGGTTGTTGTGGTGATGTTGTTGTTGTTGTTATTGTTGGTGGTGGTGGTGGTGGTGATGGTGATGAGGATGTTGATGCTGGCCCTTCCCTTCCGAGGGGGAATGTCTTCATTAAGTCTCTGATTTAGAGGCCAAAAGCCAAGGTCACGTGTCCTTCCTTACACCAGCAGTGTGTAGACCTCTCTCCGTCAGATCCGGGTCACTGGGGGTCCTTTCAGATTCTGATTAGACTGCAGCAGCCCAGGAGGGAATCAGGCGGGGATGGAGTCCGGCAGACGAAGCTGTGTTTCTCGTCAGTCCCGCGTCCTCCACCCCCTTCTCCAGAGAAGGGTGGGCGGGTCTGACCAGGCCCCGGGCCCTCTGTCACCGCAGTCCTTAGGGGCCGGGCCTTGGGCGGGTGGCATAGAGCAGAGACAGCCCTGGACAGGGGGTCAGAAAACCGGGTCCCAGTTCCGACTCCCAAGCCACTGCAACAAGCCCCTTTGCTGCTCTGAGCCTCAGTTACCCCTCCTGTATAACGGGGGGCTGGGCAGGAGCTGAGGGTCTCAGCTGTCTCTTCAGCTGTCACAGCAACAAGCCCCTTTGCTGCTCTGAGCCTCAGTTTCCCCTCTTGCATATTGGGGGTTGAGCAGGAGCTGAGGGTCTCAACTGTCTCTTCCGAGGCACCAGGACTGCCTCTGGGGCCGTGGGGAAGCAGGCCTTCTGCATGGGGCTGCCTCAGTGACCTGGCCCGGGCAGGCCTGGTTGACCGTCCACCCCGTGCGGAGTTCCATCACTTGGGCCAGAGGAGCGAGAGTGAATGATCTGGTGGAGCCAGCTCCTTTACGGCTGAGGGCGGGTTCACTCACAGCCGCGTGGGTGTGTTCATCTTCAAAACAGGCCACGAAGAAGAGCTCGTCCAGCCTGACCCGCCCCTGGGCTCCCGGGACGCCCCTCTCGGGTCTCCCACCTTCTGCCCATGCTGCTTCTATAGTTGATTAATTACACAGTGTCCAAAGTGGCCTTCCAAGCCTGCCTCAGGTCTTGCCACTTCCTTGCTCGAAACAGCTCCCATCCCAGCAGAGGGAAGCCGAGTCCTGCGGGGCCCACAAGGCCCGGCCCGACCTCCCGGACTCATTCCTCCGGCTCCCCTCTGCTGGTCCTGCCCCGGTCACGCCGGCCGCCTTGTCGCTTCTCCAACACAGCAACGGCACGGCCCACCTCAGTGCATTTGCACGGGCTTCTCGCTTGGCCTGGAAGACACGTCCACGGGCTAGTCCCCTCACCTCCTTCAGGTGTCTGCTCAAACACTCCCGCCTCAGTCACACCCCCGGAGCCTCCTCCGTTCCTAGTCACGCCCTCCGCCCGGATCACCTGGGCGCCTTGTCTTGCCTCTGTGCTGTTTCTCCCCCGCAGCCTGTATCGAAATCTGGCAGGATGTGTCTTTGCTGACTTACCTTATTTATCTGTCTCCCCAGCAGAAGGGAGTTTTTTTTTACTTGTTTTAGCCTCTGCTATGCCTTCAGTACTTGGGATGGTGCTTGGCATATAGTAAGTGCTCGATAAACACTTGCTGATGAGATTCTGGGTGTTTTCACACCCATGTGGCAGTGGGGCACCAACACTGCTGAATGGATTCGAGATGCAAACGCTCCTCTGACCTGTATCCGGCAGTGGGGACGGAGGAGAGGGGCTTGGGCTGGGGGCTGCTGGCTCGGGGATGAGACTTGGGGCAGTCACTTGGGCCTGATGTGAAGTTGGGCCGGTCAGTGCACCCAAGTTGAGCCTGCTTTCCTCAGCTGTGGATGGGATGAGAAGGATCCCTTCTGCAGGAGGATGGCCCCAAGTTCCTTAATAAACTGGTAATGGCTGTCTTCCCTGGTGGCTCAGATGATAAAGAATCCACCTGCAGTTCAGGAGACTTGGGTTTGATCCCTGGGTTGGGAAGATCCCCCAGAGAAGGGAATGGCAACCCACTCCGGTATTCTGGCCTGGAGAATTCCAGGGACAGAGGAGCCTGATGGGCTACAGACCATGGGGTCGCTGAGAGTTGGACAAGACTGAGCGACTAACACTTTCACTTTCTCTAGGCTCAGTCAACATGAAGATCCAGGAGCCAAGGGAGAAAGGACTGGTTCATCGTCACAGGGGCTTCCCTGGTGGTCCAGTGGTTAAGTCTCCGTGCTTCCACTGCAGGGGGTGCAGGTTTGCTCCCTAGTCGGGGAGCTAAGATCTCACATGCCAGGTGGCGTGGCCAAAAAGCAACACCCCCCAAACTGTTAATAAACAGTGGCTCCTAGGATCTGATCACTGCTCTTACAGATCCCTCAGCCCCTTAAGAGCTATGACATCCGTGACTTGAAAGGAGGGAGGCAGGGGCAGGGGTTGGCCTAGGACCGGGCTCAGGAACCTGGCAGAAGCTGCCTTGGCCCAGGCCTCTCGCACCTCTTTCATCAGCTTCCACTCTAGGAGGGAGGCCTGTGTGTGTATGTGAGTTTGCATGCTCAGGCATGTTCGACTCTTTGCGACCCCGTGGACGGTAGCCCACCAGGCTCCTCTGTTCACGGGATTTCCCAGGCAAGGATACTGGAGTGGGTTGCCATTTCCTCCTCCAGGGGATCTTTCTGACCCAGGGATTGAACCCCATCTCCTGTGTCTCCTGCTTTGCAGGTGGATTCTTTTCCCTTTGAGCCATCAGAGAATCCCAGGAAGGCGGGCTGCAGACCCTTCCAGGGCCTAACTCAGCTATATTCTCCAGAGACGTGAAGAGAGCCTCCACCTTAGAAAGGGTAATCCTGGGCCCAAGAGAAGGAAGGGGCCCACCATAGGGAAGGCAAGAGTGCTGGGTGGGGCGCAGAAGACCAATTCCTAGCTGGCCGCTGGTTCCTGAGACCTTGGGGGTCCCTTCTCCCTGGGGCCTCAGTCTTCCTGTCTGTACAATGGTGGACCTCCTATCTCCACTCTCAGCCTGCTTCTCCCCCACATTCAGCAGGAGCCACACAGCGGGAGCGGAGGGTAGTGCCAGAGCCAGCCAGGCCCCCTCCCCGTCCGCCCGCGGCCTCCCTCCAGCTCTCATCCCTTTGCGGCTTCTTGCCTGGAGCCCCTCTCCCACCCCTGCAGCCCCTTTCTCGGGGTGTTGGGTGTGTCCATCCATGCGGGAGACGATGTGATCTGTACAATGGGCTTGCCCATCCCGGGCAGGACTCAGCATGTCTCCCATAACTGAGAAGAACACTCCCTTTGAGAGATGGCCGTGCCCGTCTTCCCGGGGCGACTGGTGGATCTCGTCATTCTCTGTCTCGGGGCCCCAGCTTGGGTACCGAGCTTCCCAGAAGGTTCTGAACAGGGGGCCCCATTCTAGGCTGTGGGACGGAGGAGTCCCCGCAGCCTCAGCTCGTTCTCTCCAGAAAGTCTGCTGAGGGCCAGGCTCGCTCTCTGAAGGGCAGTTCCAGAAGCCGGCAGCAGATGGTGCTGTTGACCCCGTTCCTGGGCAAGCAGAGAGCCGGGCGTCTCCCGGGTTCCCGGCTCCAGCGCCTGCAGGGCAGCGGGGGCCTGGGGTCCCCTCTCCGGGGAGACCAGACTCTCCGTCGCCCATCACTTGCCCTGGGGAAGGGCAGACTCACACACAGAACACACAGAGGTTGTTCCCCTCTGTCTGTCGTTGTTCAGTCGCTCAGTCGTGTCTGACTCTTTGTGACCCCGTGGACTACAGCACGCCAGGCCTCGATGTCCATCACCAACTCCCAGAGTTTACTCAAACTCACGTCTGTTGAGTCAGTGATGTCATCCAACCATCTCATCCTCTGTCGTCCCCTTCTCCTCCCGCCTGCAATCTTTCCCAGCATCAGGGTCTTTTCCAAAGAGTCAGCTCTTCGCATCAGGTGGCCAAAGTATTGGAGCTTCATCTTCAGCATCAGTCCTTCCTGTGAATATTCAGGGTTGATTTCCTTTAGGATGGACTGGTGTGATCACCTCTGCCTGCCTGGTGCCAAATCCCTGGGCTGTTTCCACCGATTGTGTGGGCGCTTTTGCAGAGCACAGGTTGTGGGGGTCCAGCCAGGTGGGGGTGTGAGAAGAGGCAGAGGCTTACGGAAGGGGGTGCTTGGGTGGGTTCCTGTGGTCAGCGTGAGTGCAAGCGCGTATGTCTGTGGCTCGTGTATCTGTGTGTGCACATGTGAGAGGGATAGCATGTGGGACAGGTGCACACGTGTGCGTGTGTGTTGTGTGTGCGTGAGCACTTGTCACCCTGAGCTTCCGGGCACGACTATTTAGCTGTGTGTGGGGAGATGTGTGTGTGCGTGGCTGCCCACACAGGGGTCTCTGCACACGTATTTGGTGGTGTGTGTCCGCTTGGTGGGGAATCATGAACTCCAGGCAACCTCTGGGCTGGACTGATGGATGAGGAGCAGAAGGAAATAAGTGGTCTGAGGAATAGCAAGGCTATGGACAGACAGGCTGCAAAGACGAGTTAACCTCTTTGTTGGTGCCAGAGACCCTGGCCTGGCAAGGAGTGACCCAGGGGTTCTCGAGATAGGAGGAGGTGGGGCTGTCACCATAATAATGTCACATAATTCTGTTATGTGCATGGAATTACGGGTATGAATGGGCCACGTTCATACACGCTGACTCAGGGCCCTTCACACGATGCTCTCTCACCTAACATCCTCCTTGCTGTTTGGTCGCTCAGTCATGTCGGGCTCTTTGCGACCCCATGGACTGCAGCACGCCAGGCTTCCCTGTCCTTCACTGTCTCTTGGAGTTTGCTCAGGCTCCCGTCCACTGAGTCGGTGATGCCATCCACCCGTCAACATCCTCCTAATGTTCCCCTTTTACAGGAAACTGAGGATCAGGGAGGTAGAGAAAGTTGACTGCCGTCAAACAGAGAGGGCTGGTAGAGCTGAGTCTTGAGCCAAAGTCCAGTCCTAAGACTCGTCACTAAGCCTCCTCTGCTCCAGGCAGGCCTGGCGGGTGGGCTGCGATGCTGGTGAGTGTCAGGCACTGAGCCTGGGATGGGACCAGGTGGCAAATTCGAGGTTGAGGATGGGATAAGGGAAAGGGGTCATGGACTCCTGTCGTCAAAGGAGGCAGCTCAGGGCAGCGGGAAATTCCTGCCTCTGGGGCAAGTGCGGCCTCTGCCTGCAGTGAGGAGTCAGCCGCTGGGATCCTCGGTTTCCCTGCGTGCTGGCCCTGCCTTGGTGCAAGAAGCCTTGCTGGCGCCACCCACCCCCATTCGTTCCGCAGATGTTTCTTGAGCCCCTGCTACGTGCCTCATGTGGTTCTAGATGCCGGAGACGCAGCGGGGTAGACATGGTCCCTGCGCTCATGAGAGCCGAGCTCCATGAGAGCCAGGAAAGGAAAAGCAGCCTGAGTGAGACCCGTTCAGACTGAGGGGCGTGCCAGGAAGAGTGGGACCAGCAACGTGACGGGCAGGGAGGGTGTCTCCAGGGGCCGGTCCTGGGACCGAGCTGGGGCTGTCGGGATGGTGGCCGGAGGTCAGAGCAGGGACCGGCAGGCCACAGCTGGCACTCGGGGTTTTATTCTCAGAACCACCGGGAAGCCACAGAGAGGGTTAAGCAGGCCGGCCCCGAGCTCATTTGCCCTTTAAGCCTGGCCCAGGTCTTCCCTGGTAGTCCAGTGGTTAACGATCCGCCTGCCTATGCAGGCGGATTCCACGTGCTGCAGGGCAACCGAGCCTGGGAGCCGCGACTACTGAGCCTGCGCTCTGGAGCCCGGGTTTCACAACTAGAGGAGCTCCTGCAGGGGGAAGGCCACACACCGCTGCTAGAGAAAGCCGGCACAGCGACCAAGACCCGGCAGAGACAAAAATAATCAAATGAAATTAAGGTAAAGAAACGTTTTTTCAAAAGCTGGCCCAGGCACAACGCAGAGAATGCTGCCTGGGAGCTGATGGTTCTGCAGAACGGGACTTGCCTACCTGCGGTGGAGGCTCCCTGGACCCCTCCCTGGGCCCGGAGGTTGGGAGCACAGGGTTCTGGGAAGTTGTGGCCTGAATTTGGATCCCGGAGGAAGGCTTCCTCCGGCTCTCACCCTTCTCATCAGTTCCCTGTGTCCTGTGACTTGCAGCTCTTGCCCTGAGCTGGGAATGTTCTGACACCACTGTGTCAGAAAATAGATTTTAAGTGAAATGACTGAAAAATATATATCATGGCAACATCAACCAAAGAGAGAATTGGCTGTACTGTACTAACATCAACTCAAAATGATTTTCATTAAAAACTGTTACTAGGGTTAAAGGACATTTATAATGATAAACAGGGAACTCTATTAGAAAGACATAACAATGTGCCTAGTAAGACAACTGAAAATTGCATGGAGGGAAAAAAAACCTGATAGAAGTGAAGGGAGAAATGTTTTCTTCACCACTCTTGAGAGTAAGGTCTCCGGGTACAGACACAGGGTTCAGATCTCAGCTTGTTTCTTGTTGGCAGGATGACTTTGGCCAAGTTACTTCTCTGAGAGCCTCAGTTTCCCTGTCTACAAACGGGGCCGATGAAGCTTCTTAGAGCATCAGACAGGACTGAGGATTAGAAAAGAGGGAGCGCGCCCAGGGCTCGGCCCAGGGTCAGGCAGGTGGCCGTCAGAGGTGCGTTGGCATTTGCTGTTGCCACGGTGCTGATTACTTAGTCACCCAAACGCCCGGCCGGGGCCCTTAACTCTCTGAACTGCGGTTTCTCCACCTGTAGCTTCAGACCCACCTTGAAGGGACAGCCAGAAATCCAGATGAGATGTGGGAAGGCTCATGACAGAGTAGATACTTGCTTGGAAACTGTGGTTTTGAGGTGCCCCAGTTGGCCCACACTGCTCTGGGGGGTGGGGGGGCCAGGCACCCGGCTAGCTCTGCAGAGAGGTGGCCCCTGGGGCAGGGGAATGGCCAGGAGGGTGTCAGGTCGGCACAAGGCCCCTGGCTCCCCTGCCCCTCAGGCTCGTTCTCTGCCACCCTCCCGTGCCAGCCTCCTCCGCCACCCCCCTGTGCCCGGGAGCGGGTCTTAGGCAGTCTCCGGAGTCCTTCCTTTTCTGATTTGCAAGTTTAAAATGTGTCTGCAGAGCATCTTACACCTAAGGCCCAGCCTCCCTCCCCACCTGCCCGCTGCATCTCTGGGAGCCGGGCTCTCTACGTGCAGAGGAGCCCAGGTAATCACAGCCACTCCTTTCCTCATGCCAGCAGCTTCTGAGGTATCCTGCTCTGATTGGGGCATCCCGGCTTTGCACCCGCGGGCTCTTCTCACTCACTGGTGGCCGGGTGAAGCTTTCAAGTCACAGGCCTGACCCTTGGGTGTCTGTGTCTCTGCGCCAGGCAGGCACCGGCCCGAGCAATTGATTCTCCCTGACAATCGCCAAGCACCGTCCACAGGACTTCATCAGCTCCCATCAGCCCTTTGGGCTGTGTCCTCTGGGCCTCACACTGGGTTGCCCACGCCCTCTCTTCTGGGACTGGGTATGCTCTTTCCAAATTCTAGAAAGAACCACTCCCTGCTCCTTACCCCACCTTCCTCCTAGTCCCCAGGAGGCAAGAAGGCTGCCTCAATTTCCGGTCGCCTCCACGTCCCTCTGGGTCATCCTGCACCATCCACACTGGGTTCCCTTCAATTCCTCCAGGAGAAGGTGCCGTCCCACCTCCGGGCCTTTGCACACGCTGCGTCCTTCACCAGAACGCCTTCCCAGCGGCTCCCCCACAAGCTGTCCTTTTTACCCAGTTCACTCCAACTTGGCCTTCAGGTCTCAGCTTAACTGTTGCTTCCTTCAGGAATCCCTCTTGGATTTCCCGGCCTAGGTTACGTTATTCCATTCCACTCCTTTTTATTTATTTTTTCCCCAACCCATTTTTACACTCAGCCCACGTCTTTGGTGCCCCGTCCCTCCTGTGATGATTTATTGACATCTGTCCTCCAAGCTCCACTTGAGGGGGCCTCGCCTCGGCTTTGTTTGCCTCTGTATCCCTCTGGCTCACGTGATGGTGCTCAGTAGATGCGGATTGAATTGTGTGAATGGCTGAACGAATGCTGATGGAATGCAGTGAAACAAAGGCCTGAATTTCTGGTCATGAAAAATTTTCTTCCGTGATCGTGGAAAAAATGCTCCTCCCCAGGTCATCCTTCGTATGAAGAGGTGGCAAGGTTGGGGCAGGAAGAAGAGATCCTGATGATGGGAGTGGATGTGGTTCCTTGAGGCCAGGGTCCAGGCGTGCTCCTCTGTCTTAGGCTGATGTCCATTGAGCTGAATCTGAAAGTGATGATGGGGGTGGTGAGGACGATTGGGGCGGTGACGGAGGTGAATGGCAATAGGTCTCAGCAGTGATGGTGCTGGCCTGGCGGTAAGGTTTAGACTGACTCTGATGCTGGTTACTTCTCTAGGTTGTGAAAAACAAGGGCAGCTTTGCTGTGATCTGGGGGTGATGGTATAAAGCATGTTTAAGAAGATAGACTTTGGAGTCAGACAAGCCTGGTTTCCTCCTGTTTCTATTACTTCAGAGATTCAAGAAACTCTTCAGAGTTTCAGTTTCCTCATCTGTAAAATGGGTTCAAACTTGACAGCATATTTAAAAGCTGAGACTTCAGCTTGCTGGCAAATGTCCATATAGTCAAAGCCATGGTTTTACCAGTAGTCATGTAAAGATGTTGAGAGCTGGACCACAAGGAAGGCAGAGCACCAAAGAATCGATGCTTTTGAATTATGGTGTTGGAGAGGACTCTTGAGAGTCCCTTGACAGCAAGGAGATCAAACCAGTCAATCCTAAAGGAAATCAACCCTGAATATTCATTGGAAGGACAGATGGTGAAGCTGAAGCTTCAATATTTTGGCTACCTGAGGTGAAGAGCTGACTCATTGGAAAAGACCCTGATGCTGGGAAAGATTGAGGGCAGGAGGAGAAAGGGGTGAGAGAGGATGAGATGATTGGATGGCATCACCGACTCAATGGACATTAGTTTGAGCAAGCTCTGGGAGATAATGAAGGACAGGGAAGCCTGGCGTGCTGCAGTCCATGAAGTCGCAAAGAGCTGGACACAACTGAGCAACTGAATAACCGCAACAACAGAATGAGTACAAGAGTATCTACCCCCGGGTGCAGAGCTGGGACTAGGGTTGTCATGATGATTGAATGAGGGCGTGCAGGGAAAACTCCTGGCACAGAGCTTGGCCCATGTGAGGTTTTGGGCAAACGTGTGGAGGGAAGTCATGGAGACAACAGCCTCGTGGTGACAGCCTCTGGGCTGTTGCCATTGCTGAGGATGACAACGGTAGCATTTGTTAACGAAGGTGATGAAGATGGTAACGCTGGTGCCTCTGCTGCTGCAGGTGTAGTTGATGGTGGAGAAGTGATGGGGATGATGGCAACAGAGGGGATTGCAGTTTATTAACTCAGCCTGTCAGTTAAAGAAACAGTGTCAGCACACTTTGGGGAAAAAGTAATAGAACCCCTGATTTTCATGTGAAGTCATTTCAGTCTGACTCTTTGTGACCGCATGGACTGTAGCCCGCCACGCTCCTCTGTCCATGGGATTCTCCAAGCAAGAATACTGGAGTGGGTAGCCTATCCCTTCTCCAGGGGATCTGCCCGACCCAGGAATTGAACCAGGGTCTCCTGCCTTGCAGGTGGATTCTTTACTGGCTGAGCCACCAGGGAAGCCCCGTCTCTCCAGGTGAGGAAACTGAGGTTTAGAGAAGGCAGGTGGGAGACGCGCAGGTGGGACTTGCGCCCAGGCCTGGCTGGTTCCATGCCGTCTGAGGTTCCTGGACAGAAGGATGTGCAGGGCTGGGTCTAGAGAGCTGCTGGTGAGTGGGGGGTCTGGAGAGGGGAGCGGGAAGCGGTGAGCCTGACATAGGCCCTCAGGAATGTGATCCGCTTCCTCCAGGGCCCCTGGGAGCCTGGTAATCCCGGGGCGGTGGGGTGCAGGCAGACAGCTGTGCTGGGTAGGGTGGGGGTGGGACAGAGGAGGCTCCAGGACCCTGGGCCCCCTTCTCTGCTTTTCCTGCAAGGGTAGGGGCTGGGGACCAATGAATTCGGCGGAGCGGGGGCGCTGGGAGGTGGGAGAGGAAGCGGGGCAGGGCAGGGCAGGCTGGAGGTGGTGGGGGAGCCGGCCAGGTCTGAGGGGGCTGTGGCAGGCCCACCCTGGCAGCCCGGCCCCAGGTGTGGCCAGCTGGCCCTCCCGGGGAGGCTAGGAGACCCAGTTTCTGAGCGGGATGGAGGAGCAGGGGAACGGGCATCTGGTGGGGTCGCAGCTGAAAGGGCTGCTGGGCGTCCTCTAACCCAGGCCCTTTGCTTTACGGAAGGGGAAACCGGGGCCTGGAGAAGGGCAGAGACTGGCCCAAGGTCACACAGGAGTTGGTGAACCTGAGCTGGGAATAGGCGCAAGGCATCCTGGCTACAAAGCTGAGACGTTCCCCACTGCCCCAGCGGTGCCCCCCACCCCTTCCGTCCTGCCTCCAGGCAGGAGTTTACCTGGACGGTG
The DNA here is from genome assembly GCF_019320065.1 of Cervus canadensis. Taxonomy (NCBI): domain Eukaryota; kingdom Metazoa; phylum Chordata; class Mammalia; order Artiodactyla; family Cervidae; genus Cervus; species Cervus canadensis. The sequence goes on along the minus strand of NC_057409.1, from coordinate 2,268,833 downwards.
GGTGCAGGGTCCTAGGATTCATCTTAGCTACACCAAGGGTGCCTCCTGCAGGGTCACGTGTCCACCACAGTTGACCTGCGTCTGGGAGGCGGGGAGCGTGTGGGCTGGGGGTCGGGGGTGGGGGGTTTTCAGCAGGAGGCGCAGCGAGCTGGGGCAAGCGGGCAGGGAAGCGTGGTCATGACGGCACTGAGAACACTTTGCCGCTTTTTGGTTTTATGGACAGTTCCTAGTTCTTCTACTTTGTATTTTATGGTATTTTATGCTTGACCAGATCTCATATGACCCTCACCAGCCTCCCTGCGCGTAGGTGTTCTCTCTCCCATTTTACAGATGTGGAAGCTGAGCCTCAGGGTGGAAGTGCTGGACTTAGTCACTCGGTGACTGAAAACAGCATCAAACCTCTCCAGATACGGGTTGAACCCAGGCTCCGGCCTGAACTGGTCCACAGACCCCGAGGCTCCCGCCCCTGGCTGTGGGGGAAGCCCATTCGTTCCTCCATCCCCTGCCCCCCACATCCCACCCGGGGGCCAGCGGGTGGTGTCTCCTGCACGCTTCCCAGGTCTCGACCCCGTCTCTTGGCACCATGCCGGGGCTGGCACCCCCGTCCTTCCCCCATAACACCTGCGGCCCCCTTGCTGGCCTCTGCCTCTGCGCTTGCCCCGCGGCCAGGGGCAGCTTTCTGGAGCGGGAATCTGATCCATCGCCCACCCCGCTCCCCGCAGCCTTCATCCTCTCAGACGAAACTCCGCTCCTGAACACTGTCCCCCGGGCGGGCCTGATCTCATCCCCCGGGTTGTCCCCTCACTCTCATCTGCCTCTCTTGCTTCAGACACAGGGTCCTTCTTCCTCTGTGTTGAACCCGCCAAGGTTATTCCTGCCACAGGGCCTTTGCACGGAGATATTTTGCCTACACCCACACATGGCTGTCTCCTGGTCAGTTCAGTCAGCCTTGGCTCCCCACCCTGGCTAACGCTGTTCTTTGATCGCCTCACTGGGCTGGTCTTTCTACATAGCACTTTCTAGCAACTGAAACCATCTGGCTTATTTCTTCTGAATTAATGATCTGTTTCCTTGACTTAAAATGTAAATATTCTGAGGTCAGGGACTTCATGTGTTCTGTTTACTGTAGCCCTAACTCCTAGCACAAAGCCAGCACGTAGCAGGTGCTTGATAAATTACTGACAAGGTGGCGCTAGTGGTAAAGATCCTGCCTGCCAGTGCAGGAGACAGGAGAGACGGAGACTCGGTCCCTGGGTCGGGAAGATCCCCCGGAGGAGGACATGGCAACCCACTCCAGTATGCTTGCCTGGAGAATCCCATGGATGGAGGAGCCTGGCGGGCTGCAGCCTATAGCGTGGCAAAGAGTCAGACACGACCGAAACGACTTAGCCCGCACACGTGAGCAAGTTGTTGGGAGCCAGAATGTAGAGTATTTCCTCTGTCAGCCTACCCAGCTTTCTGACACTGGCGCCCAGACCAGGACCCCTTTCCCTGACTCACTGCTGCTGTCAGACCGCAAAGGACACCTCGGGTCCAGACCCTGGGGCCCTGGGACTGATGCTCCTCTATGAATATTCACAGCATGGACTCCTTGCTAAGCATCAGGTGGCCTGCCAGGCCCAGAAGCAAAAAATGCAACAAAAATAAGACCCTGCTTTCAGGGTGCTTCAAATGCAATGCGTAAGGTAAGAGAGGTGGACAAAGGTTAACAAGCTGGGCAGTTTTTAGTGAGCACCTACTATGTGGTGGGCATGTTGCAAATTTTGTTACATTGAATCCTCATGGAATGAGGCACTGTTCGCCGCGGGAGGCTGGGAGGAATCCTCACAAAATCCCAGCACCATCGGGACTCGCCTTCGGGTGACGGCGGGGGGCGGGGGGCGGGGGGCGGGGCGGGAGGCGTGCTGAGGATGAAGGGACGCGGCAGGTGAGTGGCAGAGCTGGACTCCAACTGAGGTCTGTCTACTCCGAAATCCATGTCTGTGAGAGACTGGGAGGTCAAGTCTGATTGGAATGGGAAGGATGCACCTGAGCGGAGACTAGGAGGGGAAAACTGTGGTTTTTCCAGAAGTCATGTACGGATGTGAGAGTTGGACTGTAAAGGAAGCTGACCGCTGGAGAATGGACGCTTTCCAACTTTGGGGCTAGGGAAGACTCCTGAGAGCCCCTTGGACTGCAAAGGGATCCAACCAGTCCATCCTAAAGGAGATCAGTCCTGGGTGTTCATTGGAATGACTGATGTAGAAGCTGAAACTCCAATACTTTGGCCACCTGATGCGAAGAGCTGACTCATTGGAAAAGACCCTGATGCTAGGAAAGATTGAGGGCAGGAGGAGAAGGGGACGACAGAGGATGAGATGGTTGGATGGCATCACTGACTCAATGGACATGGGTTTGAGTGGACTCCAGGATTTGGTGATGGACAGGGAGGCCTGGCGTGCTGCAGTCCACGGGGTCGCAAAGAGTCGGACACGACTGAGCGACTGGACTGAACTGAAAGGTTAGCTTGTTAGTCCAGCCCTTCCCTGCCCCCCAGGAAGCCCTGACCTTAACAGTCTGCCCACAGACTGACTTGCCTGGGGAGACTGTGATGCTCCAATAAATGGGCAAAGCGGTTGGGTGGGGTCCTGGGGAACTATTCAGCCTGAGCATTTTTAAAAGAGAGGCTAGAAATACGGATTTTAATATGAAACCTCCCACAGCTAAGGGACAAGAATCCCTTCACCTCCCCAAGTAAAACACCCACAGTCCCTGAGGCTGCCAGTCTTCAAACCCTTTCTGAGCACCTGGCTGAAGAGACTTGGGGGGACCCTCTGAGACTGGGGTGGGGAGTGTGGGGCTGGGGGTTGGATCAGTCTAGGGTATCTGAGGCACAGAGGACGCTAACTGATGAGTTAAGGAGGACGAAAAGCTTCACTGACCTCTTCAAGGTCACAGTCAGAGCACGTCACGGAGAGAGGTTGCGACTGAAAGATGATGAGCCCTGGGAGCAGAAAGCTGAGATCTGGCCTTGGCTCTGAGCGAGATTGCTGTGTGACCTTGGGCAAGCCCCTTGCCCTCTCTGAGCCTCTGTGACATGAGTGAAGCGGCTCTATCAACACTTCTGGCTTTCTAGGCTTTGGTGGGATGGGCACCTGTCCCTCCCCTGAGCAATTGGTGGGGGGAGAACTTGGGGGAGAGAGCCCCGCCTCCTCCCCTGGACCCTGGGAACAGCAGGAGGTCTAATCTGCTGTTGACATTCCGCTAGGTCTAGGGGCTTGGGTTTCTCCGGGCCTGTGTGATCCTCCAGCCCCCTGCAGCAGGCAGACGCTGGGGTGGAGCACTTGCTCCGTGTCACTCCGGGATGGATTAGGCACCCAGGGGCCAGGGGACTGGGGGGTGCTCCGAAGAGAGGAACTGGGGGTGGGGCTGAGGGGCAGCTGCTGGCTGGGGCCCTTCTTCTTCTTAGTTTGTGGGGAATGTGCTCAGATAGCTAGACTGGGTCTTGGAGGTGACAATCACTCATACAATCAACAGATGCTAACTGAGCACCTACTATGTGCCAGGGTAACTATGAAACCAACACTCCGCACTGTTTCACCATTATCCTCATTTAACAGAGTGGGGAGGTGACTCACCAAGTTTGTTAGGTGAGATGATGGGATTTGAACCCGGGCAGCCAGACTCTCAAACCTGCACTTTCAAATCACTGCAGATGGTGACTGCAGCCATGTAACTAAAAGATGCTTGCTCCTTGAAAGAAAAGCTATGACAAACCTAAGACAATGGATTAAAAAGCAGAGACGTCACTTTGCTGACAAAGGTCCGTCTAGTCAAAGCTGTGGTTTTTCCAGTAGTCATGTATGGATGTGGCAGTTGGACCATAAAGAAGGCTGAGTGCTGAAGAATTGATGCTTTTGAACTGTGATGTTGGAGAAGACTCTTGAGAGCCCCTTCGACTGCAAGGAGATCCAGCCAGTCCATCCTAAAGGAGATCAGTCCTGGGTGTTCATTGGAAGGACTGATGCTGAAGCTGAAACTCCAATACTTTGGCCACCTGATGCAAAGAACTGACTCATTTGAAAAGACCCTGATATGGGAAAGATTGAGGGCAGGAGAAGGGGACGAAAGAGGATGAGATGGTTGGATGGCATCACCGACTCAATGGACATGAGTTTGAGCAAACTCCGCTAGATAGTGAGAGACAGGGAGGCCTGGTGTGCTGCAGTTTGTGGGGCTGCGAAGAGTCGGACACGGCTGAGCATGAAGAACAGCACGTGGACTAGTGTGGCAGGGGAACCCAGAGCGATGGAGGTCACGGAGGGGTGTGGCCTGGGCTCCAGGGAAGCGTGGGTGGGGTGGTTGACGTAGCCCTGAGGGGCTCCCCAGGAAAGCTGGCACTGGTGTCCTGGCGAGCGTCAGTGAGGACCGGGGGGCACTGGGGAGCCTTCAGTGGGGCCTGGTTTGGGCTTTGAACAGCTCTCTCCAGCGTGATTCCTTGGAGGCAGACCTGAGCGGGGCTGTTCTGAAGACCAAGCCTTGTGTTTCAGGCGCTGACCTAGGTGTTTCCACGCTGGCTTCTAGGCACCCATGGGTGCTGACATCATAGTGTGAAAAGAGGGCTCACTGTGCCCGGAGCGTCCCTTGGGCTGCAGAGCCCTCCTCTTCTCTCTCTTCCTCTCTCTTCCTTTCCCTTCATCAGCACGTTGCTGTCCGAGACTCCGTTTCTCTGCATCACGTCTTCATGGTGGGGGTGAAAAGAGAAATCCTGTAGAACGCACCCTGTGCAGCCTGGCACATCGGCTTCATGCATGCATGCATTCATTCACTCATTCACATAGCGGGCTGGGTACTCTTCCAGGATCCGAGAGCATCATGGGCAACACTCTTTACTCAGGGATGCCGGGCCTGATATGCGTTTTTTGTGTGTACTTGTGCTCCTATTTTTTTTACTGTGCTGGGTCTTTGTCGTGGCTTGTGGGCTTCTTGAGTTGCGGCACACAGGCTCCAGAGTGCTCAGGCTTAGTAGGCGTGGTGCTGGGCTTAATTGCCCCACAATTAAGGGGCCTTAGTTCCCCAACCAGGGATCGAGCCTGCATCACCTGCGTCGGAACGTGGATCCTTAACCACTGGACCACCAGGGAAGTGCCCAGCCTGATGTTGAGCGCTGTATTCATTTCCAGGGCTTCCCAGGTGGTGCTGGTGGTCAAGAACCTGCCTGCCGATGCAGGAAATGTAAGACTCAGGTTTGATCCCTGGGTCTGGAAGATCCCCTGGAGGAGGGCATGGCAACCCACTCCAGTGTTTTTGCCTGGAGAATCCCCACAGACAGAGGAGCCTGGCAGGCTACAGTCCATAGGGTCACAAAGAGTCAGACAGGACGGAAGTGACTTAGCACCCATGTTCATTACCTCATTTGCTTCCCACCAGAACTCCAGTATGCTGTCAGCATGCCCATTCTACAGATGGGGCATGGAAAGGCTAGTTCCTAAGTGGCAGAGCTGGGGTTTGAGCCTAGGTCAGCCTGGAAGCAGAGCCCAAGCCCTAGTCCATACTCCACCCTTGAGCTGATTCTCCATCCTGCACGCCGTGCCTAGGAATGAAATCTCAGAGCTGGTTTTTCAGGGCCTTGAGAAGGAACACTTCATGAGGCCAGGGACTCTGTCTGATTCTGCTCACCTCTCGGGCCTCCTCACCAGGCTCAGTAGGTATTTGAGAAACGAATAGGTGAATGAACAAAGGGATGAATGTCTGTCTGGGTCAGGACTCCTAGGAACTCTGGAGGGGACCCTGTGGGCCATTCTTGGTCCGGCGCCAGGCCCAGGGACCCTCTGCCTTGCAGCTTGGCCATGGAGGATGCTCTGTCTGGCCTCTCCACTCCCCAGCCTCCCCCAGGACTCACAGGGCTTGTGGCTATGGGCCCGCAGCAGGTTCCAGAAGTCCTCGGATAGAATGTCAGTGGCTGAGCCCTTGAAAATCTGATCTCACCCCAGCCCACCTCCCCAAGGTATCCCCCAGACCATCAATCAGCAGCAAGACACGATCATATTTTATAGCCAGGCCAGGAAGGGGGCTGGCATGAAACCCAAGCCCCCGCTCGGCCTGGGGTCCTGCCTGCTTAGGAGGATCAAGGCGGACCCAGGCAGAGCCTTAACCCTTTGTGAGCCTGTTCCTGCCAGTGGTGGGCACAGCTCTCCCGCAAACCCTGCCAGACTAGATCCCTTGTGGGGTAATGGAGGGACTTGATGGAAAGGGGGGAGGGTGTACCGGGGTCCTGACTACCCCCAGGAACTTGCAGGAATGCCTGTGGATTAGAAGATGGTTCTGGCTCTAGGTCTGTGCAGTCATGGCTGTGTGACCTCAGGCACGTTGCCTCCCCTCTCTGGGTTTACTCATCAGCTCGAAGCTGGGAATCTCAACAGCCTCCTGCTTCCCTTATTAGGGTTACCCTTGTGTCTTTAACAGGGGTGAAATTTGATTCTTGGCCCTGGGCCCCCCCATCTTTATAGCAAGGTCCTTCCTAGACCCGTGGAATAGTTTATCCATACATAGTAAAAGACTCTTAGCTCTTTCAAAGATGGAGCTCTTTCAACTTCCTTTTTACAGACAGGGAAGCTAAGGCCCAGATAGGAGTTCTCTTCATCCCGGGTCACAGGCAGTGTGGAGCTGGTGGACTTGGGCGGAGGAAGTGGAGAGGCTCGGAGGTGGCCTGAAGGCGCTGCTCTGACTTGGAGCCTTGAGAATGACCTGGGAAGGAGACCACGTGGGCTCCCAGAGAACCGAGGCTGGTGGGAGAAACCCAGGGTGAAGAGTCTTGTTAGCATTACGAAAGAGGCTTGGTGACCCCCCCCCCGCCCACCGCCCCGCCACCGCCCCCGTGAGCTGGTCCTTGGGCGGAATCTTGCCTGGGTGACCTTGGAGCCCGCTTTATCTTCCCTTGAATGAGAAGAAGAATGTCTCCTTGCCTAGTTACCCTGAAGCTTACAATGATGACCGCCCCCAGCGGCTCCCCGCTTGTTATCACCGTGGCTGCACCGGCGGGGCTGAGTGCCCCGTCACTGAGGAGCATTCAAGCAGGCTATGGTCACGAGGTGGGGAGGAAGAACTAGGTGACCCCGGAAGCCCTTTTCAGTGCTAACGGAGGGCGGGGTGGGGGCGGAGGGCAGGGGAGGGGCTTTCTCTGGTGTGCAGTGACCAGCTCCTGGAATCGCAGAGGTCATTTCAGGGGGCTGTGTGGGGTGGGGTGGGGGCCTCTGGAGCACTTTCCTCAGGTGGACGAGGTTCTGGGGACGCGGGTGTCACACCAACAGCTGGACGTGCTGGGTTGATGGATGGCTGTCAGAAAATCGATTTTCTGAAGCCCAGTTGGTGGGGTGGGCAGGCAGGCCCTGGGGAGCCTCGGGCTGGCACAGAGAGGGGCTCTGTGCCCAGCAGGTAGGGGGCAGCGCCCCTCCCCCAGCTGCAGAGGTCCTCCCGGGGTCACCTGCCCTGCCTCTCCCCTGGGCTGGGCCTCAGGCTACGAGACCCTGCCCTGGACCCTTTCTGGGCTCCTGGGGAGGAAAAGAAACCAAGTCCTGGTGGGAGGGTCGAGCCATTCCAACCTAGAGTCAGCTTCACTGCTCATGGGCCCTGCTTCCCGGGGACTGATAAGCCAGCTCTTCTTTATACTTCCGGTCTCAGCTTAAACATCATCTCTTTAGTTTTAGTTTTGGCCACACTGCATGGCGTGCAGGGATCTTAGTCCCCCCGAGCAGGGATTGAACTTGTGGCCGCCTACAGTGGAAGCAAAACGTCTTAGCCGCTGGACTTCCAGGAAGTTTCATAAACATCATCTCTTTATAGAGACGGCCCCTCCCCTCCAAGCACCCTAAGGCAACCATCCTTAGCATCCTGGTCACTCTTCCCTGGCTTTCAGCACAGTCCCAGGGGCTTTATCCATGCCCGTCCCTCCCAGGAGGATGTGAGCTCCATTAGGGAAGGAGCTGGGCTGAAGGAGACGCTGTTGTGCCTCCAGGGCCTGGCACATAGTAGGTACTCAATTAACGATGGTTGAAGGCAGGGACTCTGGAGGCCCAAGAAAGCAATGACAAGTCTTTATCTTCGAGGAACTAAGAGGGGGGTGGGAGTGTGTTCCCAAAGTACTTTGATTCTGAAGCCGTGAAGAGGCCACAGAAAGGATGGAAGGAGGGAGGTGGCCTGGGACGCAGGGTGGAGTGAGGGGTGAGGGGATGAGCAAGAGCTGATGGGGTGGGGGCCTCTGCCTTTCGGCCCCCAGGGCTTTAAATAAGTGTGGGCATTGCAACGGCCAAGTAGAAGTTCAGCCCTGGTTGCAGGGCCGGGGGTCACCGGTTCCTTCTGCTGGACCCAAGTCCCCCCGCACCCCGCTTTGGTTTTGCTCAGAGCCTTTGGCATTTTTTGCCTGAGTTCCTTCTTTTGGGATGCCACAGGATGGGCCACAGCGTCTGGCCTGAGAGTGTCAACCCCTTTCCCTGTGGGTGACCCTGGGGCAAGCTGTTAACGTCCATTTCACACCCAATCTGTGACCTTGCCGGGGGTTATGAACAGAGGTGCAGAGATCCACGTGTGAACCCTCAGCAGGCACTGCGTCTAGCACTTAGCGCTCAGCAACCCAGCTCTCAAGGATCAGAAGCACATTCATACCCGTATCTCAGCAGGGAAAAGTGAGTCCCAGGAAGAGGTCCTGCATTTACCCCATGTTTAGTTGACTGCCCAACCCCGTGGCACCTGCGTGGGGAGAACCCACTTCTCTTCTTTGGTTTTGGACTCAGTTTTTCAGCGACTCCACTGGAACCCCGTCCCTGCCCTTGATAAATCCAGGCTTGTAGAAGACAGAGCTGGAAGGGGCCTCTCGTAGAGGTCTGGGACCTATGGATCCATTTGGCAGATAAGCAGGTAAAGGCCCAGAGAGGGGGCTCTGCCTGGCCAAGGGCGGACAGAGCCCGGGAGAGACAGAGCAGGTCACGATGTATGCGGGGCAGGAAGCCACCTCGGGGAGCCCTGGGTGTCTCCTGGCCGTGCCTGGGGACCAGAAAACGGAAGGGAGAGGAGCCAGCGCTGTGGAAGTTCTTTTCTCCTTTTTCTCTCTTTTTTCTTCCCTTCCACCTCCCCCCCCTCCGAAAAAAAAAGTCCTGGATCTCCCACGACTTGGGAAAATGGCTCGGATCCCGTGTCTGGCTCCAGAGCATTTTATGGCCCTTTCCAGCCCGGGGTTGTGAAGCTCCCAGTGACATGAGCCCCCTTGCTCCACGGCCCTGGCCGGGGAGGGCCCATCCGTCTTCCCCAGCTGGCGGCTGCGTGTGGGAACGGCCCTGCTGGCGGGGCTGCCACCTGTTGCCCTCACTCTCCGTCCTCCGCGGAGGCCGCGCTGGGGGAGGGCCCGGGGTGGACCTCTGTCCCCGAGCAGACTCTGAGCATCACCGACTTTGCCCGGCCGACGAGGCTGCCGTGAGGGTCGGGCTCTGTCCAAGGCCTGGGCTCTTCGGGGGCGGTGTTCCACTGTGTTCCTCCCGGGAAAGGTGGTGGGTGGGTTCTGGAGCGTCCGCAGAGGGGAAGGGAGCCGCCCCAGCTGGGGAGGGGACCAGGACAAGCAGTGAGGGTGAAATGTGGACCGCACACAGCGGGAGAAAGGCAAACCAGGCTGAAGGCCTGGAGCCCCGGCAGGCGGGGTGTGTTTGGGGAGCTTTGCACAGGGGAAGGGGCTCATAGGGATGTGGTTTCTGCCGGGCGTGGAAGATGACCTCGACCACCGAGGACCACGCACCTGGACTCATCCTGAAAACGATGGGAGTTAACTGAAGGTTTCTAGAGCAGGAGAGAGACAAGCTCAGGTCTGCATTCCACAAAGAATCTCTCTGCTTCCAGGGTGGAGGAAGGCCTGGAGGTAGACATCAAGGCAGAGATGGAATGGAGCCCAGGGCGAGGGGCGTGAGGCCAGAGATGCATTTTGATTTGCTGGCAGGGAGGTAGACAGAGCTGAGAACTGGAACAGAACTGAGGGGCCTCCATCAGATGCCCCTGGGCTCACGCCCAGCCTGGACACCCCTGACTGTTGTCCCCTCGGCAAGCCACCTCTCCTGTTCCCCCTGTGGTGAGGGGCCTGGACAGGGGAGGGGTGGAGGACCTTGGACCAAGCCAAGCTGCTCCCCAGATGTGCCGATGATCGGCGCTCACCTCCCCGAGCCTCACTTTCCCTGTTTGTAAAGCCTCAAGCTCACGAGGGAGTTAGAAGCACCCGCTCACAGTTTGTAAGATGCCCAGCACCGGGCCTGGCAACATACCCGATGGTGCAGGGTGGAGAATTTCTTCTGCTTTAAGCCCCTCCCAGGTTGAACTTGTTCTGTCTCTGGGACAGTGCTCATCGGGGGTTTGCTGGGGAAAAAAAGGCAGGGGCGTCGAAGGAAAATGGTGCCTGAGGGAGCCTGGGTGGGGTGGAGCAAGAAGGCTGGGGCTCCGGAGGGGCCACTCAGGTTTCAGAGATCCCGGGACCTGCAGAGCTCCGAGGAATTTTCCCAGGCCAGGCGGCAGGCAGCTGGAAGCCATCCGTCCCAGGGAAGGAGAAGGATCAGGGGTCCTGCCAAGGTCTTTCGCTGGGAACAAGAACACAGGGGTGGGGGCAGGATTCTCCCACCCAGCCTGGAAAGATGAAACCCTTCTGCCTGGGCAGCTGCTGGTGGGGAAGCCAAAAGCCCAACGGCAGGCTCCTGGGCTTCCCCTGGGGCTGTGACCGGGTTAAGGGGGCCGTGTGGAACCCTGGCAGCCCCAGGGGCTGGAGGAGCAGACCTAGAATCCGCCGTCTTCTGAGTCTGAACCACCTCCGGTGTTGACCTGTGTGGGGTAGGGGCCCACGCGCATTGCCCCCGGGGCGCTGAGGTTACTCCTGGGTAGCCAGGGTGCCTCGGGCCTGGAGATGGGGAGGTGGGAGACAGTGGAGGTGAGAGCCCTCCTTTGGAACCGGCCAAGGTGCGGAGCCCAAGTTCAAGGTCATCTCAGGGTCAGTGTTGTTTACTCTGCAAGGCTGTTGTGAAGATTAGAGATAAAACACGGGGAAACACCAAAGCGTAGTATTTGCTCAATAGATGCGAATTATGTTACCGAAGGGGATATAGACAAGTGATTAAGAGCACAGGCTGAGGCTGACTTCCTGGGTTCAGATCTCATCCCTGCCGCTTCCCGGGTCTGCTCATCAGTGATCATTCCTGAACCTCAGTGTCCTCAAGGGCTGCACTGGAGACGCTGGTGGGGCAGGGAGCCCTCCGCAAGCACTAGCTCTTATTATTGTGATCGTTGCTACCTGCACCCTGTGAGTGCTTTGGGCCCAGATCTACAGAATGAGAACATTTTTTTTTCTCTTGCCAACTCCAGTAAGAATAACAGCTGCTACTCACGCCTTCCCTTCTGGGTGTCGGGGGCCTGGCCTGACGACTTACATACGTTATCTTGGGAGTCTGCCCATCACACCCGGATATGCTGGTTTACTGTTGCATTTGGACAGGCGAGAAAAGGAAGATCTTAGGTCTGTACAGACTCACCTAGGTCTCATAGCCAGGAAGTGCCAGGGAGGAGATTTCAGGCCAACCTCACGGAGCGGGCTCGGGGAGGATTTCCAGGCAGAGGAAACAGGCGTGAAGACAGTGGGAGGACTGAGGCTGGGAGTCAGGAACCAACATTCTTTTTTTGTTCTTTTCATGCCAAGTTATGTTTTATTATTTAAGTCATCCCTGTTACTTAAAACATACACACACAAAAAAACCTTTGATGCTCAAATAATCAACAAATTCACAATGCCACAAACTACATAGGAATTCAGAGAAATTTCACATTCACCTATTTTGTCAGCCCTTCATATGGAGGATCCACCTGAATCTTGGTGTTTCTATAGAATAGAGATTATTTTACTTGATAATTTACATAAAATAGACAATAACCTTAACTGCAAGATTAGAGTGTTGAGAAAATTTTTTGTCAACCTTTAAAAAGAGGTAAAAAAGTGGTCAGCCCAGAAAGTGAGCAAAAATGGCAATTGACAGAGAAAGCAGCAGAATTAAAGTGGGGTGCCTGAGGCCGGTGCTCTGGGGCCACCGAGAGGGGTGGGATGGAGAGGGTGGGGGGTTCTGGATGGGGGACACGTGTGCACCTGTGGGATGGGGGGGGCGCTGGATGGGGGACACATGTGCACCTTGGGATGGATGGAGTGCGGGGCTTGCTGGCATGGGGAACTGTGGCACCTGTAGGGATGGAGGGGGCTCTGGATGGGGGACACGTGTGCACCTGTGGGATGGAGAGGGCGGGGGCTCTGGATGGGGGACACGTGTGCACCTGTGGAATGGAGAGGGGGGGTTCTGGATGGGGGACACATGTGCACCTGTGGGGTGGAGAGGGTGGGGGGTTCTGGATGGGGGACACGTGTGCACCTGTGGGATGGAGGGGGGGGGTTCTGGATGGGGGACACGAGTGCACCTGTGGCTGATGCGTGCTGATGAACAGCAGAGACCACAACGCTATTGTAAAGTAATCATCCTCCAACTAAAATAAATTAATTAAAGAAAAACATAACGTTTAAGAGAACAAACTCCGGAGCCAAGACTCATGGGCTTGAAATCTCAGCTCCACTACTTGCTAGTTGTTCTTGACCTTGGGTAAGTTACTTCACCTCTCTAACCTTCAGTTTCCTTGCAACACTCTTTTTTGAACACACTTAACTTCCTCAGTCTCACAGTCAAAGAACAGGTGGAAATAGCAGGCACTGGTGGAGTTGGGATGAGCGCAGGCTGAGATCGTGTGCGAGGACCGGGCACCGTGCGTGCTGTCAGCGGCGGCCTGCAGGCAGGGAGTTCGTATTGTTGGTATTTACGGCATGGTTGGCTTTTCCATGAGTGTTGACATTGTCAGCGCGCTGATGTAGCAGGTGTGGCTGTTGTGGTTGTTGTTGCTGCTGGCGGTGTTGGTGACGTGGTGTTGGAGATGCTGGTGGTGCTGTAATTGGTGGTACTGTTGATAATGGTGACGCTCCTGTTGTCGATGTTGTTGGCAGGGATGGTTAACACCAATGGTATCGGTGTTCATGCTGTCATTGGTGGATGTCAGAGGAATAGCTTTGTTGGTGTCTGGAACGTGGAGCTGGAGTTGGTGTTGAGGTTGTCACTGGTGGTGGCATTAATGGTTTGGCTGGTGATGTTGGGGTTGGGCTGGGGGCTCTTACTGTACTTAGAAGTGGCGTTGCTGTTACTGGTGTCACTGAAGTTGTTGGTGTTGAGGTTGTTCTTTTCCTTGTTATTGACAGTGGTCATGTTCATGGTGGTGGTATTGGTGCCAACAGCATTTCTGGCAGTGTTGGTGTTGACAGTGGTGATGCTCACATGGTCACTGGTGGTGCTAATGGTGTTGGTGCTCAAGATATTATTAGTGACACTGGTGTTAAGGGTGGTGGTGAGAGCTTCCAGTGAAAGATGTGATCTCTTAGGGAAAAGATTAACTGTGGGGCCAGGGACCAGGCTTGATCACTCAAGAGCTTTTGTATAGCAGAGGTTTTTTAACATATAAAAAGGGAGAGAGAAAGCCTCTGACACAGACATCGGAAGGGGGAAAGAGAGTGCCCCCTCCCTAGTCTTATCAAGGCCCTAGATACTTTTATCAGACCCACACCCACAACATGCTTCTTAAATTAACAAGATTGGAACTGACAATAGAAAGGTCTTACCAGACCCACCTCCACAACAGACCTCTTAAGATAACAAGATTAGTCAGAAGATTCCTGTTGAGAAGGAGAAGCAAGCCCTCAAGCAAGGGACATTGTTGTTATATAATCGTTAGTGCAAAGCTTAAGGAAAAACATACCCTTGGGGTCACGGACAGGACTGAGCAACTCAACAGAGCCTTTAGCTCTGGGCTTAAAGATTGTTGTCATAACAACTCAAGAGTTTAAGAAAAATGTCTTCTGTGATTGGGACAAAGCAAAGTAGAAATAATATTTGTCTTTTTCTCCTTCTTGAGAGCCCTAGACCCCTCTCTCTCCTCCAAGACCTTTTCCTCCTTGACGGTCCAGTACTCCTTATCAACCTCTCTAAGAACCGGCTGTCTCCGTGGTGTTGGCGTAAACACTGCTGCTGATGGTATCAGTCTCAATGACGACAGCCTCGGTACTGATGTGGTCACTGGTGTTGGTGGTGTTGATGCCGGTGGTGCGGACATGACGGCTCATGTTGGCAGCAGTGGTGTCAACATTGTTATTGGTGCGGTGTCGGTGTTGATGATAGTGATGCTGACAGTAATACTGGTGATCTCGGTGCAGGTGTTAGTCCTGACACGATTACTGGTCCTTTCATGAATATCATTGGTGTCAGCATTGGTGGCGGTGGTGCTAGAATGATTTCTGGTGCTTTGTTGGCACCAGCATTGTTCTTGGTATTGGTGTGGGTGTTTTTTAAAGTTAAGTTTATTTATTTTTAATTGGAGGATAACTGCTTTACAACACCGTGTTGGTTTCTGCCATACAACAATGTGAATCAGCCACAGGTACACATAGGAACCCTCTTGAACCTCCTTCCCACCTCCCACTTCATCCCACCCTTCTAGTTTTCACAGAGCACCGGGTTTGAGCTCCCTGGGGCATATGGCAAATTCCCACCGGCTCTCTGTTTTGCATGTGGTAATGTGTGTGTTTTAACGCTGCTCTCTCAGATCGCCCCACTCTGTCCTTTCCCCCTGCGTCCACAGGTCTGTTCTCTCTGTCTGCATCTCCACGGTTGCCCTGCAACAAGGCTCACCAGTACCACCTCTCTAGATTCCATGTATAAGTGTTAATATACACTTTCTGTTTTCCTCTTTCTGACTTACTGCACTCTGTATAATAGACTCTAGATTCATCCGCCTCATTAGAACTGACTCAAGTGTTCCTTTCTATGGTTGAGTAATATTCCATTGTATATATGTACCACAACTTCTTTACCCATTCATATGTCTATGGACATCTAGATTGCTTCCACGTCCTAGCTATTGTAAATAGTGCTGTGACGAGCACTGGGGTATATGTGTCCTTCTGGTGTGGGTGTTTATGACGGTAGTGCTGACATGCTGCTGGTGGTGCTGGTGATGAGATGGTGATAGTGCTGACGTGAGGATGAGTGGTGTTGCTGATGAGATGGTGATACTGCTGACATGCTGCTGGTGGTGCTGGTGATGAGATGGTGATAGTGCTGACGTGAGGATGAGTGGTGTTGGTGATGAGATGGTGATACTGCTGACATGCTGCTGGTGGTGCTGGTGATGAGATGGTGGTAGTGCTGACGTGAGGATGAGTGGTGTTGGTGATGAGATGGTGATACTGCTGACATGCTGCTGGTGGTGCTGGTGATGAGATGGTGATAGTGCTGACGTGAGGATGAGTGGTGTTGGTGATGAGATGGTGATAGTCCTGACATGCTGATGGTGGTGTTGGTGGTGGGATGGTGATAGTGCCGACGTGAGGATGAGTGGTGTTGGTGATGAGATGGTGATACTGCTGACATGCTGCTGGTGGTGCTGGTGATGAGATGGTGATAGTGCTGACGTGAGGATGAGTGGTGTTGCTGATGAGATGGTGATACTGCTGACATGCTGATGGTGGTGTTGGTGGTGGGATGGTGATAGTGCTGACGTGAGGATGAGTGGTGTTGGTGATGAGATGGTGATACTGCTGACATGCTGCTGGTGGTGCTGGTGATGAGATGGTGATAGTGCTGACGTGAGGATGAGTGGTGTTGGTGATGAGATGGTGATACTGCTGACATGCTGCTGGTGGTGCTGGTGATGAGATGGTGATAGTGCTGACGTGAGGATGAGTGGTGTTGGTTGGTGGGATGGTGGTATGCTGACGTGATGATGAGTGGTGTTGGTGGTGGGATGGTGGTAGTGCTGACGTGATGATGAGTGGTGTTGGTGTTGTGCTAACACTGTCACTGGTGTTGGTGGTGGTGCTGTTTGGGGGATGATCGTGTTCCCTGGGCCCAGCACTTACCCAGCTGGACTAAAATGATGGCACAGCTGATGACTCTTCAGCTCCTCCAGCCAGGCTGTCCTTAAGAAGTCTGTGCCCTGCAGACACATCTGTGAGTTTTGCCTGTGCCTGTCCTTGTTTCCCTTTTGAAAACTCCAGCCTGGACTGAAAGGGCATTGCCCACAGGTCAGTTGGGTTAGGAAGGGGATCGGGGTATCTGGCATGAGTCTGAAAGAAAAAGGGAGCACAATGTGGGGCGGGTGAGACTGGGGGAGGTGGGGCTGGTGAAACCTTCCCTATCAGGGCTTTCCTATTCTGCCCCTTCCCTTTAGCCCTCAGACCCTCTTTTCCTTCCCTCTTTCTATTCGCCATCCTTCATTCTTGACTTCACCTATTCACCAAAAGCTCACTGGGGACCCTCGTGTCAGGCCCTGGGTGGGATCCTGTCTTACCCTCATGAGCAAAACACCTTTAAAACTGAGTCCGCTGAGAGCACGGAGCTCACCTAACTTGCTCCTCACAGTGTTCGCAGCTCCTGTTGGATGAGCGAGTGAATGAACGCACAGACAAACGCCCACTTCTCGGGGGCTCACTGATGGGCAGATGACCAGCAGGTGCAGTGGGAATGGCACTCGGGGTTCTGGGAGCCCGAGGGAAGAAGAGAGGGATTATTTTGCCTGAGGGGCTGGGGACGCTTTACTAAGAGGTGACAGTTGATCTGGGTATTAAAGGACCAACAAAGTCAACAGCAGGAGGGGAGGGAGGCATGCCCGGAGTTGAAGGAGCTGCCTTTACTGGGGGCCGCCCATGCTCACTTCTCCAGTTCCATCTTCCAAGACTTGAAGGAGCTCTCACACCCACGGGCTGGGGAGTTGTCCCCTGGGATGGAGGGGGTTCTGGTGGGAGCTTAGTCAAAGTCTTACTTGTGGGTGTTGTCATGGTCTAGAGTGCCACTTGGGGATTTTTAAAAACTCCTCACAGAGCCTGGAATGTTAGTGCAGGAAGGACCCTCAGAGGGTGGTCAGCCCCGTGGTTCCCAAATTAGCTTCCTCAGAACCCCAGTGTTCCCCCGAGGCAGCCCTGGGAACCAGAGGCACAGCAGCCCCTCTTCCTTCTGATCTGCCCACTCGGGTTCCGGGTAGAAACTGCAAGATTCAGACTGCATCCCGCCTCCACCTTCCGTAGCTACTGCTTGTTTTTAAAGATGAAAATCCTCACCTTGACCTATAGACGGTGGGTATGTCCAGCCCCTGGCAGCCTTTGACCCTCCCTAGACACCAGCTGTGAGTGTGTAAGAATGAGATGGTTGGATGGCATCACTGACTCAATGGACATGAGTCTGACCATAATGGTGGACGACAGAGAAGCCTGGCGTGCTGCAGTCCAAGGGGTCACAAAGAGTCGGACATGACTTAGCGAGTGAGCAGCAACAGTAACACACCCACCAGCAGCCCTGGCTGAGGCTGTCCCAGAGGGCGGCAGGCTCTGCCCCACCCAAGCTGCTCCCTCCCCCGGGACACCAGGCCGAGTCTTACTCCTTGGAGGAGCCTTCCCTGTTCCCCCGGGGTGGTCCTGCCTCCTGTCAATCATGCTTTTTTCATTGCTGGTCCCACACCCTTCACTGATGCCTGCCTTCTCTGCAGACCACCAGCCCCCAGAGCGCAGGGCGGGTCCAGAACACAGCAGATGCTCAGCAAATACTGTGAAGTCAGCCACCTTTTGCACCACTCTCGGGGGGCCGATGGTGGGGTGAGGCCCACAGAGGGCTGCTCGGGGCTGCCTTGGTCCTCCGTAACTGTGTCCTCTCTAGGGCTCTCCCTGTATCATCCTTGGCCGCATCTCCACACCCCCCCCCCCCACTCTGCCTTAATCCGTGTGCTTCCCCTGAATGCCCCCTGGAACATCTGTAAACTGGGATGGGCATGGGAAGCTGGCAGGGGTCTCCTTCCCTCCCCCGCGGGGGCAGGAAGTCTCTCTCCCCGCCAGCTCTGGCTGTTTGGCCCAGACCGCTCTGCTCTAAGCCCCAGCCTGGGAAAGGCGCTCCTGGCCCCAGTGTGGCATTCCTGCCCCAGCCTTGCCAAGGGCCTCAGCCTGTGAGGGCCAGGATACGGGGCGGGAGGGTGGAGTGCTGGCCTCCAGATCCATGGGGGTGGCAGGGGCATTTACGGGAACAAGCCTCCGGCCCAGCTGCCCTCCCCACCTTCAGGCCTCAAATGCAAGAAGTGGTAAGGGGGCAGGGGGGAGAGGATTCAGCCAGCGGGCGGCTGGCGGCCTGGGAAGATGAATAACAACACCAGTGAGGCCAGACCACTTCTGGGAAACACCCTTGCAAATTGATTCTCGGTGTGGAAAACCAATGGGTGAAGCAGGGTCTTCTGGGGTCTTTTTGAACTTGTGGGCTGTGGCCTGCTCCCCTGGGTCCTCTGGGGCCTGCCATTCCCAGGGAGGCTCCAACCCACTGGGATCCACCCAGTTTCCAAGGTGCCGCACCCGTCTGGATACACAGGGCTGCGGCCAGCTAGACAGGGATGATAGCAGCAGCAATCCCTGAGGTTTGCCTAGCTCGCCCTGTCCCAACGTGCTGCAGGCCGCATTTGAGCAATTCAGTAAATCCAGGCTCCACTTTTCCAACAACTGAATGCTCTTGCGTAGTAGGTACACCATGTCTGATCTTATTCCACTGTGGCTTTGTAACAATGCTGTGAGTTGGTAACTGTTGTTGATTCCCATCTCGCGGATGAGAAGGCTGAGGTTCCCAGGTTGTAGTTGTGCCCAAGGGCTCCTAGCTGGTATGGAGCAGACCTAGGGTTCTGTCTGCAGACCCCCACAGTCTCCAATGGGGAAGTGGGTGGGATTCAGGCCAGAGTGCCCTGAGGTGGGTCTCATCGCGCCAGCAGCCGGAATAGAGTGTCTTTCAGACAGAAACTGTAGACTTGTGGTGCTATGGGCTCCAGAACAAACAGGCAACCCACCAAGGAACACTTTCTAGTGTTTGCTTATTTTTTCTTCTGATTATCACAGTCAGACATGCTTATTAGAGAAAATACAGAGACATATAAAGAAGAAAATAAACCACACCTGAAGTGGAGTCAGTGGGGAGATGTCGAAAGTCAGATATTCTGGGTTCATATCTCTGTTCTGTCCCGGGATGGGCACTCAAATTTTCTGAGAATTCTCAGTTTCCCCTTCTGTAGGATGGGGATAAAAATTCCTTTCACGGTCATGAGACGATGATGGGAGTAAGATAACGTTTGAGCAGCGGTCACAGCTCATCAAGCTGACCAGCTTATGGAAGGGTGACTCCCCCTTCCATACAACTATTATTCCATCACAAGGATCATGCCATGTAAGCTTTCAACCCTGCTTTTTAAAAACCTTTCTAAATTGAAATATTTACCCTTCACCCTGTGGTTACACCTCCCATAGCTTCAGTGGAATGTCAAAACCCATGAACTGACGTATTGACATTGACCTTGAAGTTGACGTGGACTTGCCTAGTTCTCTGCCATCTCATCACTTGATCGCCTAATCACCACCACAATCAAGATACAGGACACAAGGGGCTCCCTTTCTCTGTACCCACTTTCTTCTCACCCACAGCCCTAAGCCGACAACCACGAATCTGTTTTCCATCTCTATGATTTCATTATTTCAAGAATGGCATATAAATGGAATCATACAGTATGAGACCTTTTGAGGTCTCTTTTTTTTTTAACTCAGCAAAATTCTCTAGACGTTCACCCAGCAGTTGACTGTATCAAGAGTTCATTCCTTTTTCTCTCTAACCAGTATTCCATAGTATGGATGTACCACTGTTTGATTGAATAGTCACCTACTGAAGGGCATTTGGGTTGTTTTGGCCATTACACATGAACATTCACGTGCGGGTTCCTGTGTGGACATCAGCTTTTGTATTTCTGGGGTAAAGACCCAGGGTAGCGATTGCTGGGTTGTATGGTAAGCATGAGGAGGCGCCGCCGCCTCCAGTGTTCTTGCCTGGAGAACCCCATGGACAGCGGATCCTGGCGAGCTACAGTCCTGGGGTCGCGCAGTGTCAGACGCGACCAAAGCGACCAACAGCGCGCAGCGTGGCGAGCATGCGCTTAGTTTTTTGAGCGACTGACAAACGATTTTCCAGAGAGGCTGTGCCATTTTATGTTCCCACATGAGAGCTCCAGCTTCTTCTCATTTTCACCAGCATTTCATGTCACTGTTTTTATTTTAGCTGCTCTAATCATGATATCTCATCGTGGTCCTAATTTGCATGTCTCTAATACCTAGTCCCTTGGACTGCAAGGAGATCCAACCAGTCCATCCTAAGGGAAATCAGTCCTGAATATTCACTGGAAGGACTGATGCTGAAGCTGAAACTCCAATACTTTGGCCACCTGATAGGAAGAACTGACTCATTGGAAAAGACCCTGATGCTGGGAAAGATTGAAGGCAGGAGGAGAAGGGGACGACAGAGGGTGAGATGGTCGGATGGCATCACCAACTCAATGAACATGAGTTTGAGTAAAGTCCGGGAGTTGGTGATGGACAGGGAGGCCTGGTGTGCTGTAGTCCATGGGGTTGAAAAGAGTCGGACACGACTGAGAGACTGACCTGAACTGAATACCTAGTGATGCTGGGCATCTTTTCATGTGCTTCTGTGCTATCCTGAATCCTGATATTTTCACCGAGCACTAAACATTAGCCCTTGCTTCCTGTGTTATTGCAAACTCTCTATAAATATTGTTCGTGATGACTGCATAACCGCTTACCATAATTAATTTCACCATTCTCCTGTTCTCCCTATTATAAATAAGGTTGTGATGAACATCATTGTGCATAAATCATGGCCCACTTAACACACCACTTCTCTGGAACAGATTCCTAGGAGCAGAATTCCTGGATCAAAGAGTGTGGACTATTTTTGAGGCTTTGCTGCATGTCTCTGAACTGTTCTCAGGGAGGCTTCATCATACTGCCCTCCCCAGGTTTCCCATAACTTCTTTGTTGTTGTTGTTGAGTCGCTTATTTGTGTCTGATTCTGCAGCCCCATGGACTGCAGCACGCCAGGTTTCCCTGTCCATCATCTTCCAGAGTTTAGTCAAAATCATGTCCATTGAGTCGGTGATGCCATCCAACCATCTCATCCTCTGTCGTCCCCTTCTCCTCCTGCCCCCAATCCCTCCCAGCATCAGGGTCTTTTCCAATGAGTCAACTCTTTGCATGAGGTAGCCAAAGTATTAGGGTTTCAGCTTCAGCATCAGTCCTTCCAATGAACACCCAGGACTGATCTCCTTTAGGATGGACTGGTTGGATCTCCTTGCAGTCCAAGGGACTCTCAAGAGTCTTCCCCAACACCACAGTTCAAAAGCATCAATTCTTCGGAGCTCAGCTTTCTTTATAGTCCAATTCTCACATCCATACATGACCGCTGGAAAAACCATAGCTTTGACTGTACAGATCTTTGTTGGCAAAGTAATGTCTCTGCTTTTCAATATGCTATCTAGGTTGGTCATAGCTTTTCTGCCGAGGAGCAAGTGTCTTTTAAAATCATGGCTGCAGTTACCATCTGCACTGATTTTGGAGCCCAAGAAAATAAAATCTGTCATTGTTTCCCCATCTATTTGCCAAGAAGTGATGGGACTGGATGCCATGATCCCAGGTTTTTGAACGTTGAGGCGCTTTCATGCAGGAATGTGTAAGTGGTACAGCCACTCTGAAGAAGAATTTGGCAGTCTCCCAAAAAACTAAGCATAAACTTACCATACAACCCAGCAGTTACCATCCTGGGTCTTTAGCCCAGAGATATAAAAGCTGATGTCCACACAAGAACTTGTACATGAGTGTTCATGTGTAATAGCCAAAAGTTTAAAACAACCAAAATGTCCTTCAAAAGGTGAGTAGTTAAAGAGCATACATCCATACTTCTTTGGCAATGACTACAATGTTTCAGAGCACAGGGAAGCACATAACATCCTCAAAAAGCGGTCATCTCCTGTGGCCAGGCTTTTAGAGGTTAAATCCCGGCCGTGCCATCCATTTGCTGTGTGACCTTGGGTAAGTTACTTAACTTCTCTGAGTCCCACTTGCCTCCTTTTACAATGAGGGTAATTAAAGAACCTTCTTTTATAGGGTTATTGTGAGGGCTGAGTGATATATTCACATAAAGAGCATAGCATAGCGCTTGGCACTGAGTAGATGCTCAGCAAATCAATGCGCACAGTTATTACCATCATTATCGTTTGTCAGGCCCTTTGCTGAGCACCGGGGACACAGAGGCAAATGATATCAAGACTGTGATGTGCTCAAGATAACAGTTAAGAGCAACATGATCAGGTTGTGGGGATGGTGAAACAAAGTGCTCTGGGAACCCAGGGGAGGGAGCGCCTCTCTTTGTCTGCCTCTGGGGAGCAGGGGGAAAGCTGGGGGGAGCTGGGGAAAGCCCTGAAGACAAACTAAGGATGGAGGGTGTGGGGACACCCCCTGGGTGGGAGGAGATGGGCGTTCCCAGCCGAGGGAGGAGGAGACACGGGTGGATTGGTGGCGAGAGATGAGACAGCATAGGAGACAGACTTTTGAGTCTGGCTGCAGGGTGGAGGCTGGGTCAGAGAGAGGGAGAGGAGGCAGGGGGTTGGTGGACGTCCCTGCATGTCCAAAGCAGGTGTGACTCACAGCCAGATGCAACCTCGGGATCCCTCAGCTGGAGGAGCCCCTAAGTGTGCATTCCTCTCACTTTGCAATCATGCAGGTGAGGACCTGATAAGCCAAGTGACCAGCCCCAGGTAACACAGCGTGGTGGTGGCAGAGAGAGTTAGAGCAAGAAGCGGGGGTGGGGGATGAATGAACGGCTGGTCCTGTGGCAGAGGACCCGGCGACATCCCAGGCTGTGGAGCCCCCTCACCCCTAGCTACTGCAGCCCTTCCCCACACTGTGCCCAGCCTTTCTGCCAGAGCTCTGACAGTCATATCTCTGAGACCTCCCAGGCTTCCTACCCGACCAGCCTCTCTGGAGACCACCTTCTTGGCCATCAGCCAGACTTCACAGCTAAAATCTCAGCAACTAATGGAAGTGGATGGCTGAAAGGTTTCTCTGCTAATTGGGGCCTAATCAGAGGCTGCTGCAGCCACAGCTGGGTGGTGAAGCCTGTGGTGCCAGCCCCCTGGTACCCCTCCTGCCACACCCACAGAAGAAGAGGCCCAAGTCCCAGGCGGTGGGGTCTTCATGGACCCCCTTCATTCACTCCACAAAGACTTACTGGGGCAACTACATGCCAGGTGATGTGATATGGTGGCCACCAAGAGGGACGAGGCAGCCATGCCCTGGCTTCCTGGAGCTGACAGTCCAAAAGCAGAATCATCTGGGAAGTGGGGAGATAAGACTATGTCACTGGTGACAAGTGCACTTGGAAAATGAAGCAGGGAAGTGGGTGGAAACTTCTGGGAATGGGGTGGGGCTGTGCTTGAGATGCTGTGATGAGGGAAGATGACATCTGAACAGGGACTTGAAGGATGAGGAGGAGGGAAGCAAGCAGAGATCTGGGGGAAGAGCATTCCGGGTAGGGGGAACAGCACACTCAAAGGCAGACTTGGAACCAGGAGCCAGAAATCCATGACTTGCTGGATGGCCTTGGGCCAGGCCGTGGCTCTCCTGATAGGACTGGGCTTGCTTGTCCTTCCAAACCTTAGCTTCTGTGTAAGTGTAAACTGCGGGGGCCACAGTGGGTGGGGAGAGGTGGAAGAGAAGCTAGAATTTCATCCAGGAGCTAGGCAGCTCTGGAAGAGGTGTGGAAAGTCCAGCGGAATCCTGCGGGGCTGTGGCTGCCGGCAAGCCGGAGACCCCAGTTTCACACACTCTAACTAATTGAATTAACTCTTAGCACTTTCGCAGCCAATGCCCCCGGCTCCAGGTTTCATAGATTTGGCCAACTCTGGCAGTAATTTAGGAAAGGGTATTTCATTTCTCCGAGGTGGCTGGAGAAGGTCACTCAGCAGGTGGGGACCCCTGAGGAGGTAGACCAGATGTCTCCAGGAATGGCTGCCCCCTTCAATGGGAAATTGGAATAATTAAGAATGGGCAGGTGCAAAGCTGGGGTGAGAGCCAATGTTCTCCTCACCCCAGGAACTCCCAGAACAACGGGGAGAACAGCCCCTGTTCTGAGGCATTCCCTGTCTGATGGGAGAGAACTGCGCTGAGAAAGCTGTCTGATGGTGGAGACAGAGCCCAGACTCTGGAAGAGTTCTTAGTCTAATCTAAAAAAAAACAAGCAAACCAACAAATGGAGAAGACGCTTACCAAGAAACTTATGAAAGAAATCAGGCCTGGTTGCTGAGGAGCCCAATGGAGCCCTGCAGGTGGCTTTGTTTCACATGAACTTTGCGGCAGGCGTAGGGATGGCGGGTCCTCGGGGCCAGTTGCTCACGGACCTGGAATGTGGCTGCAGGTGAGAGGTGGTGGGACATGAGAGACAAAGAGAGTGGGCTTCAGGGCCAGACCGCCTGGCTTTGTACCTAGTGCCAGCAGCTGCCAGGGCATGGCCTTGAACATTTTATCTGGCCTCTTGCATCTCAGCTTCTTTCATCTGTAAAATAGGAGGTGGTGGGGCTTGCAATAATTTACATCTGTAGGGACTTCCCTAATGGTCTAGTGGCTGAGATTCCACACTCCCCAAGCAGGGGGGCCTGGGTTCGATCCCTGGTCCGGGAACTAGATCCCATACATTGCAATGAAGAGTTCACAAGGGAACTAAAAGATCCCGTGGGCTGCAACTAAGACCTGGCACAGCCAAATAAATACACATTGAAAAACTCACGCCTGCGAAGTGTACCTCACTGCAAGGATGGACGCTGAAGCTGAAACTGCAAGACTTTGGCCACCTGAGGCAAAGAGCTGACTCGCTGGAAAAGACCCTGATACTGGGAAAGATTGAGGGCAGGAGGAGAAGGGGACGACAGAGGATGAGATGGTTGGATGGCATCACCAACTCAATGGACATGAGTTTGAGTAATCTCTGGGTGTTGGTGATGGACAGGGAGGCCTGGTGTGCTGCAGTACATGGGGTCACAGATAGTCGATCATGGCTGAGTGACTGAACCGAACTGAATACCTGTAAAGTGCTTAGACCAGGCATGTAGTAGTAAATAGCTCTTATTTTGATGATCTGTACTCTCCCCATTTTGCAGCTGGTCAAACAGGCTTGGGGAAGGGCAGAGATTTTTCCAAAGTTCCTCAGTTAGCTGTGGCTGCCTGGGACTTGAACCCAGACCTCACGATTGCATGTTAGGTCTTCTCTCCACTGATCCCCCAACACGGCCATATTCACAAGTTCCCAGGATCTTCACAACAGCCTGTGAAGTGGTCCAGGGAGATACGGTACCCCGTTCTGCAGATGAGGGAAACGAGGCACAGAGAACTTTGCCGACCTAAAGGCAGGAACCAGCCACGTTTCATTCACTGAAGCGTCCTCCCTGTCCTTGGCCTGCAGTGCACGATCAGGTGACACTTGTTGGGGGCAGAGATTGGAGCTGAAGACCGCCCTGGGCAGAGCTGGGACACCAAGGCAGACCTTTCGTCTCCCAGGCCCCATCTGTCTCTCTCAGCCCCACTGCCCATCCCAGATGCAGACATTTGGTTCCGAGTCCTGCCAAAGGCCCCTCCTCTAGTCTATGAATCTCACTTGCAGCCTGTCTACCTGAACTGGGGGGGTTGACGTGAAGGCTGCAGTGGTGGGGGGGGGCCTCTGAGCCCAGACGCTGACACCTCATGTCCAGGGCCTTGGGAAAGCTCACACCTGGCTGGGGAAGATGACAAACACAGCAGAACAGCGTCTGTGACATCCTGTGAATTAATCTGAGCGTCCTGGGCCTCGGGCAGTACAAGCAGTGGCAGCGGGGGGATCTGTCTCCAGCCTTGATTAAATCAGAGCGCTCTGCCAGCCGGTGCCTGTTAGCACAGCCAGGAAGGGCAGCGAGCGCAGAGAAGATGTGACTGACACGTGAGGGGGGAGGGACGCCGAGGGTTGGGGCGCAGGGCCGGGCGGAAGCAGGGACTCTGGGCCTCGGCTCCCGGTCTGGCCGACAGGGCCGCCCCCTTGGGAGGGAAGCTGCCCCTGGGTCTCCCAGGTGAGTGTGCGCCGAGCAGGCCCGCTTGGGCTCTGCAGACCCCAGGGGTGTTCCTCATTCGTGTGGGCAGAGGGGGCCTCTTGCACTGGGTGCTATCAGCTGAGTAGGAGTTTTCTTGGCTTCTTCCCACCACCCTCATCCCTTGTCTCCGGCCTCCCCATCCCCCGTGGCTGGTTCATGCATGTCTCTGTGCCTCTGCACATACGTCTGTGCCACCTGGCAAACTCCTGCTCATGGAAATAAGCAAGTCCAACCAAGGAGAAAAACCAAGGCTATTTATTCTTCGCTTGCGATAGCAAGGAAGCAGCCACCGTCACCTGTGTTTTGGCAGAGACTCACAGGCAGGCAGAGAAGCGGGGGAGCTTTATAATGGGGAGAAAAGGGGAAGCTTTAGGTGTGTCCAGGCTGGAGGCTGTTGGCACAGGGAGTCTGCAGATGAACTGACCAGAAGCAGGGCATCCTACGCCAGGATCGTGGTGCATGTTTGGCTTCCTCTGGTTGCTGCTGGGGGCTTCCCAGGTGGCGCTAGTGATGAAGAACTTGCCTGCTGAGGCAGGAGACATAGGAGACTCAGGTTCGATCCCTGGGTCGGGACGATCCCCTGGGGGAGGGCATGGCAACCCACTCCAGTATTCTTGCCTGGAGAATCCCACGGACAGAGGAGCCTGGCGGGCTACAGTCCACGGGGTCGCAGAGTCGGACACAACTGAAGAGGCGTAACACGCACGGTTGTTCCTAAGTTGGAAGTGAGGACCAATATGAGGGAAGCAGCCGGTTATCCATCGAGTCCTGGCCGTTCGGGGCTGACTGCTTTCAAGTTACGGCAGGCTGGGTTCCCGCAAGGCTGACTGCGGGCAGGCTGACTTCCTGGGCTGCTTGTTGTACATACAGAGTTGGTTTCCTGGGCAGGTCCACAGCAGGTTGTTGCTGCGGGTCAACGGGCTGTCTTTATGTTTGGTCTGGCATTGGTGCATTTGTGCAGTCAGTCTCTCAACATCCTTCAAGAACAAGATCAAGGGCCACCTCCTCCAGGAAGGCTTCTATAGACTCCACCAAGATCAGAGCAGACGTCCTTCCTCCATGCTCCCAGATTCTTCCACTCGCATGGAGGTGTCTAGGCTCTTAGTTCAGACAATTAAGGGTTTGAATCCCATTTTCCCCACTCGGGACCTGTGTCTGTCCTGAGAAAAGTGACTTACTGTCTCAGCTTCCTCATCTGTGAGATGGAGGGTAATGATAGAACTGTCAGGACGATGAGTTGGGATGGTCAGCACACAGTGTTTAGGGCATGGCTGTTGGTGGGAGAAGTAAGTAGTAATATGAAAGTGGCTCCCTGTGGGGGAGGGGGAGGGCTGACTGCAAGCCTCAGGGTGGATGGGATCGCTTGCTTATAAATCTCTCTTCCCCTTAGACTGGCATTTCCAGGTACCCCCTCCCCTTCAACCACCCATCAGGCTCCCAGGCTCTGCACAGGCAACTTGACCTGCTGGCCTCATCTCTACCGAACTGTGAGCACCTTGAGGGCCAATCGATTTTTATTCATCTCTGTTCTTAATGCCTGGTTCAGGGTCTAGCCAGAAATGGGGCCCAGAGGAGGTCTGATGAATGGGTGATGACGTGAGAGAGTGAGTGAATGCCCGTGGTGATCTCTGAACCCCGCCCGCCACCCTCCTCCCACCCACCGGCCTGAGCAAGCTCTCCTCCTCCTTGGTTCTGACAGGCAGTGTGTGCGGGACATGGCTGGGACTCACGCACCCGGGGGAGGTTTATCCTGGGGGAGGGCTCGAAGAAATGGGAGGAGGATGGGGTGGGGGTGGGGGCTTCACCCCAGGGCAGCCTTCAGTACCTGGAGCTCTGCAGTGATCGCTCCCTCCACAGGGAGGGAGTGCCTCGTCACTGAGGGTGTGTACCAGCATCAGAGGCCCTACGAACGGAGTCTTTGTTTAATTCATTCACTTATGTTTACACGCATTTGATCACTTATTGAGCACCTCTATATACTAGGTGCTGGGACGGGCTCCCAGGACAGACAGGATAACAGCAGACTGGCGAGTCCCAGAGTGCTGGAGTGAGGATTGGGAGCCCCACACGCCCTTCCTTGGCCAGAAGTGTCCACGGCCTCCTGCTGACCCCATGTCACCAGACATTTCTGATGGAGCCCACCATCGCTTCGCTCTCAAAAACCACACAAAATAAGGAGAAACCCGTTCTTGGAAAAATATACCCCTAACTACAAAGAAGAATGACTTCTCTGTGGCTCAGATGGTAAAGAGGCTGCCTGCCCTCCAGGAGACCCAGGTTCGATCCCTAGGTTGGGAAGATCCTCTGGAAAAGGGAAAGGCAACACCCTGCAGTATTCTTGCCTGGAGAATGCTATGGACAGAGGAGCCTGGCGGGCTGCAGTTCACGGGGTTGCAAAGAGCTGGACACGACTGATCAGCTACAAAGAAAGCCAGTTCTCATTAAAACCTCAGCATGTTTGGAAAAGTAGGTGCCACCTCAAGGTGGCAAGGGGCTGGCAGGCTGAGTCTGGCAGTGAGTAGCCAAATCGTAATTTAAAGTTTAAGAAAACACCTTTTTATTGATACAGGACCTAAACCCAGAAAAGAGTGCAAATCATAAGTGTACAGCTGGAAGGATTTTCCCCAGGTGAGCACACCTGTGTAGCCAGCGCTCAGACCAAGGAACAGAACGTTGCCCAGAAGCCCCCCTCACGTCCCTGCCAGCCACCCCTCCCGTCTGTGGGGGAACCACTGTCATAGAAACGGGATGGCATAGTGCACCCCCACTCTGTCTGGCTTCTCGACGCCCTAGTTGACCCACTGATGTGGGCGGCTATTCACGGACCTTCATTCTCATGGCTGTGAGAACGTGTCCCGTTCTGTGGCATGGATAGACACCCACTTGTCTATCTGCTCCGTAGTTAGTGGGCATTCGGACAGCTTCCAGTGTGGGGCTCCAAGGAGTAGTATTGCCCAGACATGCTGGCCAATGCTTTTGGTGAATGCAAACACTCTTGTTGAGTGGGTACTGAGGAGAGGAATTGCTGGGTCCGAGGGAAGACATGTGGTTGGCTCCAAGGAGAATGCCTGACAGTTTCCAAAGTGGTTGCGCCGGTTTCCACCCCAGACAGCGGAGCCCAAGCGTTCCAGCTGCTCTACAGCCTCGACAACACGCTGTGTCTCTTCCCCATTCACGAGCTGCTCTGCTTTTAACTTGTGTTTCCCTAACCACTGTGATCCTTTTGGTTAGCTTTCTGTGACTGTGGTTTTTGTTCTGGAGGCTGTGGGATTGTAGTTCTTGCTTCTTCTGTCTGCCCTCCGATGGATGAGGATAAGAGCTTCCCGATGGGAGGGACTGGCTGTGGGATTAATGACATTGAGCACTTTTCATATTTTTTAGATTTAATTATTATTTCTTTTTTTTTTCATTTATTTTTATTAGTTGGAGGCTAATTACTTTACAATATTGTAGTGGGTTTTGTCATACATTGACATGAATCAGCCATGGATTTACATGTGTCCCCCCATCCCAATCCCCCCTCCCACCTCCCTCTCCACCCAATCCCTCTGGGTCTTCCCAGTGCACCAGGCCCGAGCACTTGTCTCATGCATCCAACCTGGGCTGGTGATCTGTTTCACTATAGATAATACACACATTGGAGTATCGTAGGGTTTCCTTGGTGACTTAGTGGTGAAGAATCTGCCTGTCAGTTCAGGAGACGTGGGTTCAGTCCCTGGGTTGAGAAGATCCCCTGGAGAAGGAAATGCAACCCATTCCAGTATTCTTGCTTGGGAAATCCCCTGGACAGAGGAGCTTGGTAGGCTACAGTCCATGGGGCCACAAAGAGCTGGACACGACTTAGTGAATGAACAGCAATAACAAACAGCTGACTTATAGCATTGTGTTAGTTTCAGGTGAACGGCAAAGTGATTAACTGTACATACACATGTGTCCCTGCTTTTTCAGTTTCTTTTCCCGTACAGCTTATTACAGAATATTGAATAGCGTTCCCTGTGCTATCCAGTAGGTCCTTGCTCATTATGTATTTTATATCCACTAGTGTGTGTATGTTAACCCCAAACCCCTAATTTATCCCTTCCCCACCACCTTTGCCCTTTGGTAACCACACGTTTGGTTTTGAAAAAAACGATCTACTTCTTAATCATTTCCACTTAGCAAGCTAATTCTAATTGTCTTTGAATCAGAAATAAATGAGAATCTTTAAAAAGGCTTTAGTAGTGAAAAATAGACCATTTTAATTTAGTCTTTCTGGGAAAAAAGCAACTAATATGCTGAGGACACGTGGACATCTTCTTTGGTGAACTGTCTGCTCAAGTCTCTTGACCATTTTTCTATGAGTTTCTCAGTTTCTTATTTACTGGTAGAGAAAATTTAACATTCCGGACATGGGTCCTTTGTCAAATATTAATATATGCAAATACTTTCTCCCTTTCTGTGAGTTGCTTTTCACCTTCTTAATGGTGTCATTTGATGAATAGAAGTTCTTGATTTTAATATAGTCTGGTTTATAATTGTTTATTTTATGGTTAGTACTTTTTGTGACAGGTTGAAGAAATTATGCCTACGTCTCGGTCACAGAGTTGGTCTTCCCCTTTCCTGTAAAAGTTTTATTATTTTATCTTTCACCCTTAGAGCTGCAGTCCGTGCAGATGACAGTATATAGTGTGAGGAAGGGTTTAAAAATCACTTTTTAAAAAATACAGTTTTATTTCTTTTTATTTTTGGCTCTCCTGGGTCTCTCTCGCTGCACAGACTCTTCTCTAGCTGTGGAGCACGGGCTTCTCACTGTGGTGGCCCCTCTTGTTTCGGAGCACAGGCTCTGGGGCACTCAGGCTCCGGCAATTGGGGCTCCCGGGCCCTGGAGCTCAGGCGCAGTACTTGTGGTTCATGGGCTTGGTGCTGCACGGCATGTGGGATCTTCCTGGATCAGGGGTTGAACCCACATCGCCTGCACTGGCAGGTGGATTCCTCACCACTGAGCTACCAGGGAAGCCCAAGAATCACTTTTCTTCTGTATGGATTTCCAGTGGTACCAGAGCTATTTATTGTTGGGGAGGGTGGGGTGGGTGGGGGGTGTGTTTGCAGAAACATCGGGTTAGGGTGAGCAGGTGGGGGCGTCTTTCCCCCTAATTAGCAGAGCTCTTGTCTTGGGGCCTCTGTACCATGATGTCTTTCTCCTAGACCCCAGGCCTTAGGGGTTGTCCTCACGCTACTCCTTGTCAGAAGCCCATGCAAGAGACTGTTCCCGAGTGTTAATAGAAGCTGCCCCTGCCCCTCCCTTGCTGGAGCCTGATTGCCCAAAGCTCTGAAGAGCTAGGTGGTGAATGTCCACTGTGAATGCCCCTTTTTGGATGACACACGGCTTTTATTCACTCACTTCTTCATTGATTTATCCACCCACTTCTTCATTGGTTTATCCAACCACTTCACTGGCTTATCCACCCACTTCTTCATTGGTTTATCCACCCACTTCTTCATTGATTTATCCACCCACTTCTTCATTGGTTTATCCACCCACTTCACTGGCTTATCCACCCACTTCTTCATTGGTTTACCCACCCACTTCTTCATTGGTTTATCCACCCATCCCCGCCCCCCATCCTTCTCTTTCCACTTTCATCTCCCTTACTTCACTTCCTTCCTTCCTCCCTCCCGCTTTTTTTTCTATTTTCCTTCACTCCACGGACACCTTTATGTAAAATCCCAATCCCCTAACCCCGATTTCCTTCTCTAGTCTCTCCTTAGTGTTTAAAACCACCTTCTATCATGTATACCTTCCATACATATTGGTGTTGTTCAGTCACTAAGTCATGTCCAACTCCTTTGTGACTCCATGGACTGTAGCCCGCCAGGTTCCTCTGTCCATGGGATTTCCCAGGCCAGAATACTGGAGTGGGTCGCCATTTCTTCCTCCAGGGGATCCTCCCGACTCAGGGATCAATCCCACATCTCCTGCACTAGCAGGCAGACTCTTTACCACTGAGCCACAAGGAAGCCCATCCATTCAAGTATGTTTTTACTCATTCTTCACTGAGACTTTATTTATATGCAGTAAAATGTGCAGATCGTACACACAAGGTTTGAGAAGTTTGGGCATATGTATACAACCACGTTATCGCCTCCCCAATCAAGATATACCACATTTTCATCACCCCAGAAAGCTCCCTCACGCCCCTTCCAGTCAACCCTCCCTCCAGAGGCAACCATTGTTCTGATTCCTATCACCATAGATTAGTTTTGCCTGTTCTTCAGCTTCACACAAATGGAATCCTACAGCAGCACTGTTTTTTTACTTATTTATCTTGTTTATTGTCTGTCTCCCTGACTGAAACTGTAGGAGTGATTTTTTTGTTCGTCTTGCTCATTGCTGAATCCCTTGCTTCTAGAATAGTGCTAGCACATACATAGTGACAAATTTGTTGAATAAATGAGCAAATGTATAAATAAAGTTATGCGGTAGCCCTTTCACTGACCCATTTGCTCATTTTTTCTCTAGCTGGAGTCAGGATGAAGGTAGGTGAGGGAGCCCCAGAGTCAGAGTGCACTCTGGCTCCACTGCCCATCTGCTCTCTGAACTGGAGAAGTTGCCTCATTTTCTTCATTTGTGAACTGGGAAATGTAAATGGTTCTACCTCAAAAGCTAGAGATCTTACTCTTAGGGTAGGATCGTAGGAGTTGATGCATATGTAAAGTGATTTAGTAAGCTTTCATTAAATGTTAATGATTGTAGTTAATAGATTAATCAACTATTTGCTAACATACCCTTAGAGGTCATCCAGGTTATTCATTCATTTACTTGTGCAACAAATATTTATTAACAACTTGCCTGGTGACACACGTTGGTGTTTAACAATGAATAAGTCTAAGTCCCTCCTTCGTGGAGCCTGGCATTCTGGTGGGAGAGTGTACTAGTTGAGGTACAGGCTAAGCTACTAGGAAAAAATAAACCCAGCAATACAGTTGCTTAAATAACTTAGTTTATTGTATCTTTTTCTTTTAATTAAAAAAAAAATTTTTTTTTTACCTTGAGTAATACTCCAGAAATGAGTGATTCAGCCCTGCTAGGGCAACTCTGCCATCCTTAGCATGTGACATTTACCTCTGGGTCCATAATGGCTGCTGCAGCTTCTGCCATCTCATCTGCAGCCCACCAAACAGGAAATGGGAAAGGGCAAGAGTAGTGTCTGTTCTTTCCTTTTAAAGCATGACCCAGAAGGGTTCAATGTCATTTTTATTCACGTCCCATTGGCCAGAACTAACTTGTGTGACAAGACCTCACCACAAGGAGGTCTGGGAAACAACCTCTAGCTGACATTTCTAAGAACTTGGGAACTAGTGGTTTGGGGCGTGAACTCCATATCCCCAGGTAAACCAGGCTCCTCATGGGGTAGTTTGTGGTATTTCAAAGCAAGAACTGTGAGATTTAGCAAATAAAAATACAGAACATTCTGTCAATTTGAATTACAGGTAAACAACATTTGGGACATACTTATACTAAAAGTCATTCCTGGTTTATTTGAAATACTATGTTTGATCTGTAATTCCTATTCAAAACTCTTCCGTGGGTAGGGCCCATACCTGTCTTCTCTGGGTCTCAGTCCATTCTCGCTCTACGTCCGAAGCCCAGGGACAGTTGAGTCACCCAGGGGTGCTAAGCACTGCAAAGGATGCAGAAAACCCAGACGATGGGGCACCTGCTTCTCGGGGCATAGCCGTCAAGACAGGCAGCTGCCTCTTTCCGTGAATGTGCATTAAACAGAAGCCTGTGGTTTGTCACATGGGACAGCTGGTGCAGGCAGCCTAGAGGCGCCCATCCCAGACGTCTCATCACAGCGAGCTGAGGTCTGCCTGAGAAAACCTCTTAGCCTTGAACTTGGGGTTTTCGTGTGGTGCTGGATCAAGGTCCAGTTCCTTAGAGGAATCCTGGTGGTTTCGTCCCCCAGTCCTGTCTGACTCTTGCGACCCCATGAACTGTAGCCCCCCAGGCTCCTCTGTCCATGGAATTTCCCAGAAGCGCCCTAGCCCTGGTTCAAATCCCAGGTGTGCTCCTACCTAGCTGTGTGACCTTGGGCAAACCACTTTACCTCTCCAAGCCTGGGTTTTCTTACCTGTAAGATGGGGCTCAAGAAAGAGCCCACCTCAGAGCATGCTGGTGAAGGGCGCGTGAGACGGTGACCACGTGATGCTCCTGGTGCACATTCGTCTTGCAGACTAAGATCTGGACTAGCATTGCTTGTCTGCTGCTCCTAACTACTTTTGCTGAGCCTTTGAGGGAACAAAGGATTGGGATGCTTATGCAGGAGGCTTCAGCAGGATGGGGGTGAGAGCGTACATGTCAAAGGGGCAGGGATCATCCTCCTGGCCACCCAAAGGGCTCCGGCAGCCCAGGGCTGGGCTTGGTGCTGTGGGTGTTGAGCCGGCTGGGGACAGATCGGGGCCAGTAGGACCCCGGAGGCCGGCAGCACTGCTGTCCTTGTCCCCCGAGCCCCTGCGCCTTGGTACCCTCTCTCCCAGTCCGGGGTGCCCCTGGTCCCTAGGATGCGCCCCGCTGTGTCCTAGCCCACCACGACCACGGCCACGGCCACGCTGTGGAATTTCCAATTTTCAGCTAATGTGCGGGTCATGACAGAGGCTCAGAGGCCCTGTTCAGACATAATGGCAGAAGAATTGTAAATGTCGCCCCAGTGAATGGCAATGAGGGAGGGCGGGGAGGGGACATTTTCCATCGGCCGCGCACAGGGCCCGGGAATATATTTTCTCTCTGAGTGTGTCGCATTAGATTTCCAGAGGTGCTGGGACTCCAGGTACATGTCATTAGTAACAGTTTGGGCGATAATGAATCCTTTTATTTCTTTTCCTCACAGCTCATGAATACATAACGAGGCCCTGCTCAGGCGCATCTGGCCGGCCCGAGCCTCTGCAGCCTAATCTCATCGGCTCCAATATCCAGGCAGCCCAGCTGGGGCCTGCCTTAAAGGAGCCGCCTGCCCGTTCCTGCCTGGGGACACCCAGCCGGGCAGCTGCGGGGCTGAGCCCTGGCTGAGAGTCTAGTGCCCCTGCAACCCAGGACCTGGAGGAGGGTGGCAGAGTCGGGTGAGGAAGGGGCACCCGGACCCCGACTCAGTGGTGAGCATCACGCGGTGTATCCAGCAGGTGCTCAACAACGCTGCTTCCTGCAGTCACTGCCCGGCGGGGGCGAGCCATCCGAAGGCTTTCCACGGACCCCCTCATGTACAGCGGGCCGCTTGAGCAGGTGGCCTTGGAGGTTATGACCCCATTTTACAGCTGGAGAAACTGGGGGCTAGCAGCGTGAGGGGTTCATCGTGGGCTTAGCAAGGCGGGCCGAGGCGGAGCCCAGCTGGACATCCTTTAGGCAGGTTCCCGGGCCAGGACGTTTTATCAAGTGATTCTTGACTTTATAAAATGTTGCCTACCAAGAATTCAGCTTCTGTGTTCATTGTGAATCTGTGTCGTTTTATCACTTTCCTGAGCAAGTGTTTAGTGGAAACACAAGGAGCTAGCTTTTAAAATGGTTTTCCCAGATGCCTGCAATCAATCTTCTTTTCCAAAAAGCTCCCTCCTCACTCTCCCCCTCTTTGGCCCACCCTGCTTTCCTCATTACACCTGTCAGGCCCTCACATGCTTTCTCTCACCCCACGTTGTGTTTGTTTACAGTTCCCCCGGGATGAGAGCTCTGTGGGAGCAGGGACTTTGGGCTCAGCTGGATCTTCAGTACCAAGGACAGTGCCCGGCACACAGTAGGGGATCAGCCTACACATGCAGAGCAACGAACCAGGTTCTGCCCCAGTCACGGTCACTCAAGGCTGGGCCCTGGTCTCCACGGGCCCCAGGAAGAAAGACCTTCAGGGTGGCAGGCCTCCAGGTCAGCGTGTGGCCTTGTGTCTGGGGCTCTCTGGGAACCTCGGGTGTGGTCAGGCCTGAGTGGCCTCCTGGACGCTGTGTAGGATGGAGCAGGGGTGTGGAGGGAAAGTGCAGATGCTGAGATGACAGTGCCTTTGTGATGGCCCGGGTCTCAGCTCCCTAACGGTTCCTCCTCGGGCAAGAGGCAACTGCCCCCCAACCCAGAGCCACAGAACCCTAATATCATGCTGGGACCCAGGCCAGGACATCCATCTATTGAAGGCTTGCCATCTGCCAAGCAATGTTGCAAATATACTGAAAACATTAAAACATACTTAACAATGAAGTCTCTCAGAGAGTCAGTTAGCTATTATCATATACCCCATTCCCTCATGGAAGGAAACAGAGGCGCAGAGAGCTTAGGCAACTTACCCAGGAGCAAATGGCAGAGGTGGGGTTTGAATCCACTGTCTGGCTTCTGTATGAAGTGTCTTAACTATAAGACTCTTCTGCCATTCTGATATGACTTCATAAAAAGGCATACAGCATCTTGAGGACCCTCTCTGCAAAGCCAGCCAACCATCTTTCTGGATCCATGAACACTGAGACATTCCCTATGACTCCACTCCTGAATCTGAGCCGTGCTGGTGTGACGTCT
The DNA here is from genome assembly GCF_019320065.1 of Cervus canadensis. NCBI lineage: Eukaryota > Metazoa > Chordata > Mammalia > Artiodactyla > Cervidae > Cervus > Cervus canadensis. Next base: position 2,232,211 of record NC_057409.1, on the reverse strand, counting down.
TGGATGGACCAGGGGCTGGGAGGCAGCGTGAGCTGTGTGGGCAGGCAGACCTGGGCTGGAATCTTGGATCTGCTACTTAGAGCTGCGTGATCTTGAGCAAGCCACTTGGCTTCTCTGTGCCTTGGCTGCCTCAGCTATAAAATGGGGATGATACAGTTCTACCTCATAGGGCTCTGGGGAGGATCAATGTGCCAACATGTGACCGTGGTGTGCAATGAATATTAGGTTTTTCTAGAAGAAGCGTGAGGAGGGGTGGGGGAGGCCCTCTGGTTAGGGTTCCACCGTGGCCTTGTCACAGGGATCATCCATCATGACCTCTCCCCTCACCACTTCCACTGCCCTCAGTTCCACCACCTTCACGGTGACCACCCTCATCAGGCCCTGACCAGATGAGTATTCGTTAACTACCTACTGTGTGCCAAGTCCTGGGACTGACTCCTGTGTGTATTACCTCATGCAAGGCTTGCAAAACCCTGAGGGGAAGGCATCACTATTCCTATTTGATAGACAAGGAAACTGGGGCTCAGAGAGGTTAAGCAATTTGCCCAAGGCCACACAGCGGGTACAAGGAAGAGCCTGAATTCAAAACTGAGGTCTCACTCCAAAACCCATGATCTTAACCAGTCTAGCACGGCCTCCCTTCCACCTCCCCATCTCTGACTCCTGCCCCTGAATGTCTCCCGGGCTAAGAAGCCTTCCCAGATTAAAGAACAGAGGGGGAATGAATGCCCCACCCCCTTGCCATCACCTGACACTTGCCCACCGTCCGAGGTGTGTCTTGCACAGACTCTGAGCCTTCCCTTTCAGGGCCGTGACTGAGAGCTGAGCGTCTGGAGGGCAGGCACAGTCCATGCAGGCTAAGGAAGGCCAGGAGATGAATGTCAGAGCCTCGACGTCCAGCCCTGACCCCTAAGGTGCCAGAGCCCTTTACCTGAGCCTCACCTCTGGCTTTGCCATCTCCGCCACGCACTTGTGGGGAGGCAGTGTGATCGAGGGGGTCACCCTGAGAGGAGGGAGAAGTCCTCAGTCTGGGCTCTAGCTCGGCCACTTTTAGCTCACATGGACCTTCTGGCCAATGGCCCCTTGTGACTCAGTTTCCTCATTTATAAAATGGGCACAATAATACCACTTCCTGTGCAGGTACCGCGCGGGCTCAGAACTGCGGTCTGTACTTGGAAGATCTCAGTAAACATCAAGCTAAAATGATAGTAAGCATTATTTTATTTCCTTCTCTTCAGGCATCTCTGCCCTGAGGCCCATGCAGTCAGGGCCCTGCCTACATCTTGCTTGCTTGCCTGCCTTGCCGTATTCACTCGTTAGCCTGTTTCACGAGAGTTGCCCGGATAAGTCTTCTGAGATCGCATCTCTGATCCTGTCAGTGCCGTCTCCAGGAACCTTCAGTGGCTCCCTATCATCACCAAGACGGAGACCTAACCAGTTACCCCGGCTGTCACACCCTTCACAAACAGTCGTCAGCCTCCCCGTCCAATGGGACCCTCACACGGCCCCAGGCAAGCCCTCCACTCCCCGCAGGCACCTACCCCATGCGTGGCCTGTCCTGCCTTGGCGGCATGGCTCTTGCTGACTCCCCTGCCAGGAATGCCTTCTCCCCCTTCCAGCTTGAGGGTCACCTCCTCCAGGAAGTGGTCCCTTAACCTGACCTACCCGAGCCTCTGCTTTCTCATCGGTCCAGTGTGCCCGCTTTGGGGGTTTCCATGACAACTGGATGTTCTCCAAGAACCAAAGGACTTTGAAAACCGTCACTACGGGGCATCCTCTCCTGATCCCCTCTCTGGTCGCCCAGCACACAGCAGCGCCCGCTGAAGAACAGCCTTGAACAGGAGGGAAGCCCCTCGGATGCCGTCTGGTAAGGACCCCCGCCTGCGCCCTGCACAACCTCTCCCGGCCTCGTTGTTGACTTTGGCACGTGGCCCTCACCTGGGCTGCCGTGACTGGCCTGGAATTTCAAGCTGAATTTGATTTGACCTGTTCCGCGGGGCTGGCCCCTAAACCAAACCATATTCCTGCTGAGGCCCCCGTGCCCAGGGATCCCCGGGGAGTTGGGGATGGAGCCTGGCTGGGCCGCCGCCTGGGGTCACCTTCACCAAGCCCTGCCCAGCGCTCCCTCCTGAACTAATTCCATAATCCTACCTCCTGCCTGGCCCCGGCGGCTCAGGAAGGCTTCTCTGGCCGGCTCTGATCCCACCTTCCTGCTCAGCCTGGGCCCGCGGCCCCTCAGCCCCTCAGCAGCCCACTCGAGGGCCCCGCTGGGGTTCTGAAACTCATTTAGCACCCCCGCCCCCAGACCCCCAGCCAGGCCTTGTAACAGGATCCAGATGTGCCCGCCCCTGTCCCCAGGGTCCCTGTGATAATCCGTGACAGTCGAGGGGCCAGCAGGGGCTGGTGCAGCTGCTGGGAGAGAGGACGGATGTGGGGTATGCAGCCCAGGGCCCAGGGTCTGTGGAGGAACATATACCCCAGCCCAGGCAGCCCTGGTCTAAGCAGCTCTGCCCTCCCCCGGAAAGCGTCCTCATCTCCCCAGGGGAGGATCCAAGTGCTGTGTGACCTTAGGTGGGTTGTGGGCCTCTCTGAGCCTCACCTGCTTCATTGCCTGCTGGACCAGCTCCGATCTCACCGAATTGCTCTGCACGGGGGAAGGGCTGTTCTGGCACAGGAGACTGGCACATAGTAGGTACTCACGAAACAGTCTCGGGGAAGTCACAGCATCACTTAGAGCTTACTTCCTCACCTACAAAATGGAGATGACAGTGTCTGCCTTTCAGGGGTTCTGGGAGGGCAAGCTCAGAACAGGGGTCCAGCCAATGGCAGAGGCTCGCCTCTCGCCTTCCAGGCTCCTTGGCCAGCGCTGACGAGGCAGAGGAGGGGCCGGCCATCCCCTGGAGTCTGTGTTAGTGGTCCCTCATCCAATGGATCATTCGGATCAGAAGGACCTGGCTTCCAGTCCGAGGTCTACCTCCAGTCGAGTCCCTTCCCCTGAGGGCCTCCGTTTCCTATCTGAAACATGACCTCTTCTAAGCATCTTGGAAACATAGTTGATGCTCCATGGATATCTGCTGAATGACCATCAGGATGCCTTCCGTCATTTTCCCTCTTCCTCCTTTCTGAGCCCACCACCCCCCTGGATCTGAGCCACTTTCCCCAGACTCTCATGGGCACCCCCACTCAACAGAGGAGGGGCGGGGGTCAGCTGACAGGTCAGGAGGACAGCCCTGGAGTGACCTCCTGGCCTTCCCAGACTCCCTGCGGGAGATGCCGGGGGGACAGAGTGGGAGACTGAACTTTGGGTCCCTCAGCCTCTCTGTGCCACAAATTGCTCCCTGGAAGTAGAATTAGAGTAGTTCCCATGACCCGAGCCCTCTCAGGGGCCTGGCAGCACACCAGGGCCTTTACGAGTCTGCTCTCCTCTTATCTAGATCAGGGATGCTCAGAGAGGTTGGCAGCAGCTGGGAACGGGAAAGAAATGCACATTGCCCAGCTCCGCTTGACCCACTGAATCTCCAGGTCTGGAGGTGGGGCCCAGCTGTCTGCATTTTGAGAAGCCCTCCTGGTGATGCTTGCTGGGAACTCAAGCAGAACCACAGATCCACATACGCCTCCTCCTCTTTCTGGCCCCAGGCCCTCTTGTCCACAGTTCCTCAGAGGCATCCTTTAACAAGCCCCTTCCTCTAGGGAACTACAGAGGGTGAGATGGTTGGATGGCATCTCCGACTCAGTGGACATGAGTCTGAGCAAGGCTCTGGGAGATGGTGAAGGACAGGGAAGCCTGGCGTGCTGCGGTCCATGGGGTCACAAAGAGTCAGACACAGCTGAGCGACCGAACAACGACAGCCCTCTCCTCAAGACCTCTGCTCCCCAGGCTCTCCGGTGTTACTGACTGTGCTCTTCTCTGGTCTGGAGTCAGCAGCTTTTGGCCACACAGGGTCCCTGCAGAGAGATGCCCTGTCCAGATGTATCCCTCAGTGCATCCCCAGCTGCAGAGAGCATACTCTGCTCTTTGAGGCGGGTCTGCCACCAGCCTGTCTTTTATACGTGGACAAATGCCTGGCAGCCATCAACATACCAACCCTGGCCCATCATGCGTGGCCTGGAGAAATGAAGCGATTTAAAGCACCCGTAGTCTGAGTTTCTTAACCTCTCTGGGTCTCATTTTCTCATATTTAAGACAGAGATAACAATACCCGTTTCTTTAGGATGATTGCAAGAATTAAAGATAATATGAGTAAAGCTTAGAACAACATCTGCCATGTAGCGTGTACTGTATATGTGCTAGAAATTGCGGCTCTGTGTCCTGTCCACGCCCCCTGTATCCTGTCCCCGCCCCCGTGTCCTGTCCCCGCCCACTGTGTCCTGTCCACGCCCCCTGTGTCCTGTCCACGCCCCTGCAGCCTGTCCCTGCCCCAGTGTCCTGTCCCCGCCCTCTGTGTCCTGTCCCCGCCCCCTGTGTCCTGTCCCCGCCCTCTGTGTCCTGTCCCCGCCCACTGTGTCCTGTCCCCGCCCCCTGTGTCCTGTCCCCGCCCCCTGCGTCCTGTCTACGCCCACTGTGTCCTGACCACGCCCCCTGTGTCCTGTCCCTGCCCCCGTGAGTCCTGTCCCCGCCCCCTGCGTCCTGACCACGCCCCCTGTATCCTGTCCACGCCCCCTGTGTCCTGTCCCCGCCCCCTGCATCCTGTCCCCGCCCCCAGTCTTCCCTGCTTCTCCTTCCCTCCATGGTACCAGGCCCAGCAGGCAGACTGGGTTACTATGACTCCCTGAACCTGTTGTTCTTTCCCGTGTCTCCATTCCTTTGCACAAGCTGTAATTTCTGGGGTGTTTTTCGCTCTTTACCTAGAATTGCCCCTGCTTGCCCACCCTTCCCGCTCCCATGAATGATGGTTCTCCACTCACAGCCTGGTCGTCTTAGCTGCCCTCCTCACCCATCCACCAACACATACTCTGATTCTTCCCTCCAAGCGCTCAGTTCCTGGGCTCTTAAATGCCCTTGATTTCTGGCTTCTCTCCTAAGACGTAAGTTTCTTGAAAGCAGAGTCTGGGTCTTATTTATCTCCATACTGTGGCCAGCTTTTAGTGGGTGTTTAATAAATGCTTGTGGAGTAAAGATTAGGAGTGAATTTTAAAAGATGCATTAGAGTTACAGGGACTAAGAAATGAAGATCTTCCAAATATAGGTAGTGAAACAGGCAGGAAAATACGGACGATGAGATCCCACGTAATCACCCTCCCCAAACTGCATTTCTGTGTATACATGTTGAATGCCGGACTTCCCTGGTGGTCCAGGGTTAGGAATCTGTGCGACAATGCAGGGGATCTGGGTTTAATCCCTGGTCCAGGAAGATTCCACACGCCGCAACTACTGAAGCCGGCGCTCTAGAGCCAGCGCTCTGCAACAGAGAAACCTCCACAATGAGAAGCCTATGCGCCAAAACAAAGAGCAGCCACCGCTTGCCGCAACTGGAGAAACCCCACGTGCCTCAGTGAAGACCCGGTGCGGCCAAAAATAAGTAAATAGGTTTTTTAAGTTATTAAAAATTTATGTGAAATGCTTAGAAAGGAATCTGGAAGAGTGAACACCAAAGTCATAACAGGCACGGACTTGGGCAAGGAGACTAATTTCAATAGCGAATGAAGGGATCTCTGTCGCCTTGTCTTGTTTGAATTATTATGGAAAAGTGAATTGTTAGTTTGTGTATTAAAGACAAAACAGTTCTCCTCCTCCTGTAAAAAGGCTGATGTGGAACCCTGGCCTCACTCTGCTCCAGACTCAAGCTGGATGTGCCATGCCAAGCCTTTTCTACCATGGGGCCTTTGCACGTCCCATTCTTTCTGCCCAGAATGCCATTCCCCAGCTTCTAGGTGGCTGTCTTCTCTGCATCGATCAGGTATCTGTAAATTCAGCCTCCTCAGAGGCTTCCAGTGCAGCCCTGTCATGCCTTCCCTGCGCCCTCTGCTTTTTCACCATGTTGAGCACGCCTGCAGTTCTTACTGTTCATCTCTATTTGCCCAGTGACTTACTCTCTGTCTCTGCTTACTAGAGCAAGAGCCCTCTGGGGTCAGGAACTGTGACTGCATTGTCCCTGCTGCAACTCTGGGATATTGTGAGAGCTCATGTAGAAGTTGATGAATTAATAAAATCCACTTTAATTATTATTATTATTATTATTTTTTGATCCAGGGTTCTTGAGCTTTTGGAGTTTCTCTCTCTCCTTTTATCTTCTCTAGTTCAAACCTTGACCATCAGATACTAACCTGCCCTTGGAGCTCCGAGGGTCTCACTAACTCAGGCTCCTTTAAAGAACTGCCCAATGGTCCATATAAGGTTTTCAGGCAACCACAGCAATGAAATGCAAACCTAATCCTGTGAAACCCCAAAACTTCTCAGAAGAGATGGTTCAGGGCCTGTTCTGTTCAGCTCGTGGCTGGTAGTGACAGCGTACCTGTGCTTTCAAGACCCATATGTTCTTTGTTTTCCTTAAGTGTCAGAAATTTGCTATTGACTCAGACATCCACCTAATTCAAATTTCAAAAGAACAAAGACATCTCTCCCTGTTGCCCTTTCTATGTGGCAACCTGTGTAAACAGCTTCTCATGTGGCTGCCCGAGATTTTTTCCTATATGTTCTAGCAAGTGCGGACATATATGTTCTAGTTTTCCTCTTCCATACACATACAAATGGTGATCTATCATACACATACAAATGGTGATCTATCATACACAAATGCATCGTTCTGCATTTTTTTAACCTAACAGAAGAACTTGGAGATCTTTCCATGGTGAATAACTAAAGGGCATCCACGTATTTCCCTGTGGCAGCAGAGAGGAGAGAATGCTTTCTTATATGCAGTGATCCCGTTGGTGTTTACCAGGCTCCTACTTAGTGACTGAGCCTAGAGGCCGTTAAGGTCAGGGGACCACGGTTTGAGTCCCAGCTTTGCCACTGGCCCTTGAGCGAGCTGCCTAAGTGGAGCCCACGTGCACATCTACAAAGGGGACAATCCCAGCATCTGCCTGCTGAGAGGTGGCCAGGACCAAGTAAGGTCATGAGTGTCAGGGTCCTAGTTCTTACGCATATGGTGTTCAATAAATGGTGGCTGCTTTGGCAAATATTATTAATTATAAAAATAAGTATTATCGTTCAGTCCCGTTTGCTCAGCCCGGAGACGAGGGTTGTGGACACTGTGACTTGGGTGTCCTGTTGAAACTAGGACCTTCTGTTTACTCTCATCTTCTTAACTGAAGTATTGTTGATCTACAATGTTGTGTTAATTTCTGGTGCATAGCACACTGATTCAGTTATGCACACATATATATTTTTTCATGTTCTTTTCCATTGTGATTTATTACAAGATATTGAATATGGTTCTCTGAGTTATACGGCAGGACCTTGTTGTTCATCTAATTTGAATACAGGGGTTTGTATCTGTTAATCCCACACTCTTAATTTATCCCTCCTGTACCCCCATTCCCCTTTGATAACCATCAATTTGTTTTCTAAGTTTGTGAGTCTGTTTGGTAAATAGGTTTATTTGTATCATATTTTGGATTCTGCATATGAGCAGCATATAAATATATAATATTTATCTCTGTTTGACCTTACTTAGGATCACAGTCTCTAGGAGCATCCATGGTGATGCAAATGGCATTATTTGCCATTCTTTCTTGTGACTGAGTAGTATGGAATCCTCTACTTAGAAGAAGCTGTGCTGATGGCTCGTCGAAGGTGGCCTTCATGCATCTGGGCAGGTAGGACCCTGGGAGACCATCCACCACCCCCTACCGCCGCTTCACAGATAATGGGGGAGGAGCAGGGACCAGCGAATGAGCCCAGGCATCCTCTTTGAGTGTCAGGAGACAATGGGGTGAGAGCTTTCCTGGGCAGCCTCACAGCTGTTTTTCAGTTCTTAGTCACTGGATACATTTAGGCTTGAAGTTCTTTGAATTTTGTTAAATTCTTTTTCTCCTTTTTCCTTCTCCTCGTGGGGGTAACTTCTGCTTTCCTTGGGGAACTGTCATTAGTAAGAGGTGTAAATGACGAACAGGGCATCCCCGGCCAGTCTTTCTCCTCACATTTATTCCTTCTCTGCGTTTTGCTTTATGAGTTTCTAGTTATCAGAGTAAGAGAGCATCTGTTTGGAGAGTAAAAATTGAATCTGTAATTCCATTCTCAGTGGACATTTTTATGAACACTTTAACACATTTTTTAAAAAGTTTTTTATATTCGCGTGTAGCCAATTAACAATGTCGTGAGAGTTTCAGGGGGACAGCAAAGGGATTCAGCCATGTGTGTGCCTGTATCCATTCTCCCCCAAACTCCGCTCCCATCCAGGCTTCCACATAACGCTGAGCAGAGCTGCCTGTGCTGTCCACACATCCATTTTAAATACAGCAGTGTCGAACACTTTTATACTAGCCCTCCCTGTCTGCCTTCTCTGCACTTCAACACATTGGAGATCATATCAGAAAGAGAAGTTTTCTGTTCTAAAACGTTTGGTTCATCGTTGGAACATCCACTTCCCTGTGTTGTTAAAAATGTCGTAAATGTCCATTTTAAAGGCTGCAGGATAGCTAATTGAGTGGAAATACCATATTTCCCATAACTATCTCCCTATTGTTGCACTTCAGGGTTCTTCTCACTTTATTTCAGTTTTCTGGGTGTTCACTTAGAGAGAACTTTGACCCCATCATAGGTTTTTTTCTCCCCCTGAGGCTTGGATTTCCAGGGGTGGAATCCCTTGGCCAGTGATTATGAAGACGTTCAAGGATCTTGATTCTTCCCATTTCTTCCTCCTCCAATCAGTTTTATTTTAATGTGTGGCTTAGCCAATCCTTCCTCCATAACAGATAGGGCTCTGACCCGAGAGGCATAAATTTCACATTTGCTTTCCCTAAAGCGTCCCTGAAGTCCCTGAAGCCAGGACCATTAGAACTTAGTTTAGATGACTTTCCAAGGCACCCAGGATGGCCCTTCCCCACCGTCAAGGCAGCTCAGTGAAGGATAGAGAACTCCGTCATGTGCAGCAGACTTGTCCCCACCCATTCCCAACACCAACCCCATCCCCGTCGTTTTGTAGCTGAGCACTGAAGAGTTGATGCTTTTGAACTGTGGTGTTGGAGAAGACTCTTGAGAGTTCCTTGGAGATCCAACCAGTCCATCCTAAAGGAGATCAGTCCTGAATATTCATTGGAAGGACGGATGCTGAAGCTGAAACTCCAATACTTTGGCCACCTGATGCAAAGAACTAATTTCTTAGAAAAGACCCTGGTGCTGGGAAAGATTGAGGGTGGGAGGAGAAGGGGACAACAGAGGATAAGATGGTTGGATGGCATCACTGACTCAATGGACATGAGTTTGGGTAAACTACAGGAGTTGGTGATGCACAGGGAGGCCTAGCGTGCTGCAGTCCATGGGGTTCCGAAAGTGTCGGACATGACTGAGCGACTGAACTGAATTGAACTGATCTTGCAAAAGAGCTTAGCCAAACTGATCATCCATTATTTTAAAATAGAGTTAATCCTCCACTTCATCAGAATGCCAGCTGGTGATTTCCTAAGGTTGCTAAAGTTCTAAGAGGACTTTGCTTTCAGTCATTCATTTACTTGATACATATTTAATTGATGCTGAGTCAGGTTCTAGATTTGGTTCCCCATCCCCACAGTTCCATTTACGTTCATTGGTTCAACAGAGGCATGAGCTGGGGTGAGACAGTCATGGGTGTGGTACTTGGGCAAGTCACTGAACTTTTCTGAGTTTTTGTTTTCTCATCTATAAATTGGGAACTATAATGGTAGCTATAAGGTGTTATAAGGATTAAATGATAAATATATCACATGTACTTCAGTTCAGTTCAGTTCAGTCACTCAGTCGTGTCCAACTCTTTGCGACCTCATGGACTGTAGCATACCGGGCCTCGCTGTCCATCACCAACTCCTGTAGCTTACTCAAACTCATGTCCGTTGAGTCAGTGATGCCATCCAACCATCTCACCCTCTGTCATCCCCTTCTCCTCACGCCTTCAATCTTTCCCAGCATCAGGGTCTTTTCCAGTGAGTCAGTTCTTCCCATCAGGTGGCCAAAGAATTGGATTTTCAGCTTCAGCATCAGCCCTTCCAATGAACACCCAGGACTGATCTCCTTTAGGATGGACTGGTTGGATCTCCTTGCAGTCCAAGGGACTCTCAAGAGTCTTCTCCAACACCACAGTTCAAAAGCATCAATTCTTTGGTGCTCAGCTTTCCTTATAGTCCAACTCTCACATTCATACATGACCACTGGAAAAACCATAGCTTTGACTAGATGGACCTTTGTTGCCAAGGTAATGTCTCTGCTTTTTAATACGCTATCTAGATTGGTCATAGCTTTTCTTCCAAGGAGCAAGCAATTTCATGGCTGCAATCACCATCTGCAGTGATTTTGGAACCCCCTAAAATATATGACACGTGTACTTAGTAAGCATCCATGGAATGTTAGCTGTAATAGTGATCATTAGACTGTTATCACATTGCATATGAGGGTCTCAAACAACTGGTAAGACAGTCCTCTGGCTCCATGTTCAGGTTGACCAATTGCCTTAACTCTGTCCCAGTTGCGTGACTGTACAGGGAAGGGAGAGGCTGATATTACCTGGGTACCTACCAGAAGGTTCTCCAGGGCTTGTTCATGGGACTTGTTTGCCTGCCTCCCTCATCCCCAGAGTCTGGTCACCCTCCTGTACATGAGAGAATCGGATACAGGGGAGTTGAAGATTACAGGGCTTCAGTGGAGACCAGACAGACTGCATGTTGGAGCGAGGCAACGCCTGCATGTTAGAATAACGTCATAATCAAGGGTGACAATCTTATAATGTTAGGATGTTAAAATGACTCAATGTTAGAATGTGTGGATATTATAATAACCGATAGAGCATTACACTAGAAGAACTTTGGTTCTGGAAGGGCTTGTTAAAGAGGATCTGGTCTTTCACTGAATCTGTAGGTGGACAAAGCCACAGGAAAAAAAAGGCAGTATAACTTTTGGCAGATTGGTGGTTGTGCTTTTAGAACTGTGAGAAGGAAAATTCAGAACTGAACTGGCATCATATTTATAAGCATGCTATGGTGTGCATGTGGGAACAGAATTCAAAATTAGAATGTTTTTAAGATTTAAAAAATTTGACCATTTAAAAGAACGTTGGTTTGGGGTGGGCTGTTTGGGGTTATTTGTCTGTCCTGAGAGCCCTGGGCACAGCATTCATGGTCCCTCTTCCTTTTCTTGGGAGGCTTGTGGAAATATGGGCAGACCATTGATTTCAGCCCAAACCTTCACTCTACAGGTGAAGATGAGGAGGTTCAGAGACAACAGTGATCTGGTCAAACCACATGGCGGCGGGTGGGGGTGGGGGTGATGAGTGGGGGTGGGGTGAGGGGGTGGGCACTGCAGAATCACAGGTGGAGGCCGAGCTCCAGACTGTGCCCTTCTCCCTGTCTCCCCACCCCCACTGCTTCACTGCTCCCTGGGGCATGGTCTGAGCAGAGTGCTGGGTAAGTCTGTCTCCTCTACTGGGCATCAGTGAATTCTGCCTTGGAATAAAGCTAGTTGTGTATGTCATTTGCAACCCACTAGCTGTTGACATGCCTTTGGTTCCTGGGGTGTATCTTATTTGGCAATACCTTTTTGCTAGAAGAAGTAAGCAGTATGGAAAAGATGATCATCTGGTCTACCTAGAACACTATGGCAGTTTTCAAATTTTTTAAAATTATTTTAATTGGAGGATTATGACAACATTGTGATGTTTCCCCATACATCAGTGTGAATCAGCCATAGACACACATTGTCCTCGCCCTCCTGCACCCCATCCCCCCAGGTCGTCACAGAGCACCAGCTTCAGAGCCAGAGTTTTCAGCTCTGCCACTTCCCAACTGTGTGATCTTGGGCAAAAAACCTAACCTCTCTGTTATGCAGGTTTTCCATCAGTTAAGCAGAGTTAATAGTAGCCTTATAATATTGTTGTGAAGATTAAATGAGATAATGACCCTTGCATAGTGCCTGTAACAGAGAGTAGATACTTAATAAACACTATTCTATATATAGTGATAGTTTGTGATAATTTATAATAATATATAAACTTTCCTTCCTGCTTCCCCTCAGCTCCTACCACCCCCTCCCTGAATGTTCACACATTCATCTTTCAATACCCTCGTGTCTGCTTCAGGCAGAGTGACTTAACTCAGCCCCAAATACCAACATGTTTCTCAGTGATAGACATTAAAGGGCTTGGGGTTTCTTGATGAACTGGAAGAATTTTTCTTTCAATATCTTAAAATCCCTTTGCAAGTTGGGAGCCTCTGCAGGAGAAGGCGGAAAGTCACACCTGCTGAAGTCTTGCCACGCGCTCTCAAAGTCAGTTCTCATAGCCTCTATGCAGGAGACATGTCATTACCTCCAACCTCCAGGTGAGAAAACAGAGGCACAGAAGCCAATTAATTTGGTGAAGATCAGAGATCAAGAAAGAGATGGCAGTTAGGGTCTGAAACTCTGAGTGCTTGACCCTGAAACCTATATTCTTTCCACTGGAACAGCCCATTTTGCTTTCTGAGCTGGAACATGACCTGGTTTTCATCTGGCCCTGGGGTCAAGAGGCAGGTGAGAGGGTGGATGATAAGGCAGGACGGGTCAGAGGGAGAGGATGTGGTCCAAGCTCACCAAGTCCCAGGAGGTATTTTCCCAACAAATAGCTGGATGGCAGGGCAATGGGTCTGGAATTGCTTTGGCAATTTCCTGCGTTGGTCTAGAATACCTGGTTACTTCCTCTGTGACATGCTGAGTGTGTGAGGTCCTCCACACAGAGCACTTACAAGATGGGACCTAGTTGAAGCAAGTGAAAGTGCTTGGAAAACAAAGGTAAATGTACTGAGAAAAAGCCAGGGCCTCTAAGCCCTGCATCTTGGCATCCCCGTTTCTCCTCAGGCCCTGGTACCTCTCAGGGAGAAGGTAGGAGGACGGCCACGCTGCAGGGAGGAGGGCTAGGCCAGGCTCTTGACTAGCCCAGGATGAACTGGGCACAAGCCTGAGTTACCCGCGAGGAGGGAAAGGCAGGACGCGGCTGGAGGAGACACGAAGTGAGAATGAAGTCGGAAGTCACAGCAGGTAAGAACCACGGCTTGAGGACAGCAGCTGGGGGCCTGGGAGGGCTAAAGCCCCAACGAAGAGAGTGGATCCCCGCAGGAGGCTCAGAACCGAGACGGAGAACCGAGTGTGAGGTCGGAGGTCCGCGCTTAGGTGGTCTGCATGCGGGTCTAATGGCCCAAGAGGTCGCCCAAAGCGCAGGCCAAAGGGATGGGTTGTTCAAGATGGCAGGGTTCACAGACACAGGGCGAAGATGGATTCCTGCGGGAATGACCTTCATCAAGGTCACCCAGCTTGGGCAACAAACAGAGAACCCCACCCAGGAACTAGGACCCGCTGGCGCCTCCTGCAGCCACGTCTGCCGAACCCCAAAGTTCTCTACCTGAGCCCCAGGGCTGGAGCAAGCCCCAGGCAGCGGCTGCTCACCCTTTCGTCTCAGGCCATAAAGAGACAACAGAATGGAAAAATAATTAAAGAATAAGAGTGGAGGCTGGGGAAGGGGGGGCGGTGCCTTGGTAGGGGGGAGAGCGGAGGGCTGGGGAAGCGATTTCCAGAGCAGAGAGGGATGGAGGGTTGGCGAGGCTGGCGCTGAGATAACCAACAGATGCGATTCTTCAGATAAGCGTAGCAATTTAGATAAATCTCAGGCTTTGGCGCTGGTCGCCTGCGTCCCCTCTCCTCCGTCTGCCTTTTTTCAATTTTATCTCTGAGCCAAGGGAGGGGGAGGGGAGGGGAGGGAACTCAGAGGGGTGAGGAGACGGGAGGCGGGAGGGCAGCGAGGGGGGCCAACTTCATCTTCAGGGACTTTGGCTTTTCTTTTTAATGTGTTTTTCCCAGAAGGTGGGAAATGCCAACACACACTCGGAGACCTAGAAGGCGGCCTATGTTTTTTAAAAAGCGGCGGACAAAAATCAAAATATTTGAAAATGTATTTCATGGTAATTATGTCATATTTCATGGGCTGGTGCCACTACTGAAAGAGAGGCTGAATGCCTTAATTTGTATAGAAATTGTAATCATTTGTTCATTTCAAGGTGAAAATTGCATTTTTTAATTTAAATTGTATCCTGCATGATAGTCTATTATCTAGTAAAATTGTCTCCATGTCTGAATGCCTTATATGCAGCTGCAATGCTTGTTACAAATCCACTTATATTCATAAAAGCAGGTGGACATCTCAGGAAATGGAAGCCGTCGTGCGTGCGTGCGTGCGGGTGCGTGTGGATGCGGCGGCTGCTCTTGCCCATCGCACTCCGGTCCCCTCCCGCATGCCGCCTCCACCTCCGACTCTCAAGTCAGCATTTCCAGATCGGCTTAACAAATGATAATTAGTTGGAATAAATGAGGAAGCTGCACAGTGGGGAGGAAGGAGCCGGGGACTGAGTCAGGGCGCAGGGCAGGCTCTCTCCTCCTTTCGTTCTACCCTGGGGGGAGGGGGGGGCGTTGCAGCTTTGATTCTGCTCTGAGCCTCAGTTTCCTGTCTGTAAAGGCAGACGTTTGACTTCCCCTGAGTGAAGGGTCTGTGCTTACTCGGCAACAGGGTAATTAAGAGTCTGGTTGTTGGGATTTCCTTGGTGGTCCGGTGGTTAAGAATCCGCCTTCCAGTGCAGGGATGTGGGTTCGATCTCCGATTCGGGAAATAAGAGGCCACAGGCCTCGGAGCAACTAAGCCGCTGTTCCGCAGCTAGAGTCCCTGCGCTGCTACGCAGGATCCTGCAGGACCCAACAAAGATCTCGCTGCCGCAGCTAAGAACTGAACAGTCGGGTTGTCTTTGCCCTTGCGGGCTGTGTGACCCGACACAAATTCCTTAACCTCTCTGAGACTCAGTTTTCTCATCTTTAAAATGGGGCAATGACAAAATCTGCTTCATCTGGTTGTTGTCAGCAAAGGAGGGCCAGTAGACCAAATCCACCTGTCACTTGTCTATACAGCCTGCCAGCTTCTAGGGGTTTCTACGTTTTTTTAAATGTTGAAAAAGAAATTGGAAGCAGAACAACATATTGTGACATAAGATTAGATAGATTCAAATTTAAGTTCTGTAGATAAAGTTTTGCTGGAACACAGACAGGCTCAAGGGTTTAGCTATGGCTGCTGTCACCCTGTATCAGACTGAGTGGTTGTAACAAAGCCCATATCGCCTGCAAAGCCTAAAATGTCCACTATGGGCCTTTATAGGAAGAGTTCGCCAACCTTCAAAATAACTTAATAAAGTGCTCAGCCCAGCATCTGGGATGTCAGAAGCATCAATCCTTGTTAGCAGTTAGTATAGGCTGGGAGATTTAAGGAAGTTTGAGTGTCAGGAAGACAATCAGTCAACCAGAATTTATACAATAGTTACCATCTGCTCATAGATACAGAATTTCTCTTTGGGACAAAACCAGAATTGGGGGGACCTCATTTTCCCAGGGGAATTTTACCCAGAGTTTAGAAAAATTCCATTGCATTTTTAAAAATCAAGAAGTGCCAGAAGGGATCCTGGAGCAGAATTAAGATGGTCTTTTCCATCCACCTACTCTGGGCCTTAATTTTCCATGTAAAATGGATCCCTTCCAGCAAAAGGTACAACTCCAAGTCCCCCATACCACGTGCATGTGTAAAGGGTCAGCATGCTCCTGGGCAGATAGCTGCTGCCCAGATGGTAGATTTCTTGCTCTCCTTTCACTGCGATAGTTTCCTTGGCCATTAGAGGATCCTGTTCAGAAGCACTTACTTCCATCTTTGGCTTCCCAACCATGGAAGCCCAGGTGGTCCTCGTGGTAGAGAACCTGCCTGCCAGTCAGGAGACACAAGAGACACAGGTTTGGGAAGATCCCCTGGAAAAGGGCACAGCGACCCACTCCAGTATCCTTACCTGGAGAATCCCATGCACAGAAGAACCTGGCAGGCTACAGTCCATGGGGTCGCAAAGAGTCGGATACGACTGAAGCAACTTCGCTCGCATGCAGAAAAAGCCCACTCGGCTTCCCAGGTGGCCCTTGTGATAAAGAACCTGTCTGCTAATGCAGGAGACCTAAGAGACTTGGGTTCAATCCCTGGGTTGGGAAGATCCCCTGGAGAAGGGCATGGCAACCCACTCCAGTATCCTTGCCTGGAGAATCCCATGGACAGAGGAGCCTGGTGGGCTACCGTCCTTGGGAACACGAAGAGTCAGACACGACTAAAGCACCTTACTTACCATGCACGCCGTCCCATCTTTTAGTCCAGCTCGTTCCTTTTTCCCCTCACTCTTTCCCTCCCACCTTCCCTTTTCCCCTCTCTTCTTCACTTCCTTCTTTCCTTGCCTCCTTCATCAAACAATTTCCAAGCATCTTGTTGTCCCAGACACTGTCTTGAAGGAGGCTCTATGTGGTCCCTCTTAATTCCAAGCTCTCTTCAGCTAAGGAGAAAGACTCTTACACTCAAACACAAGCTAAATGTCTTTGGTGAGTGACTGAGTCTCTGAGTCTTATTTCCCCAATGAGAAAATGAAACTAATAATTTTCCTGTCTGTCATAGGATTATGGGGGAGGATTCAAAGAGATGATATGTGTCAAAATGCCTTGTCAACTGTAAAGAGTCACACAATTGTTATTTAAAAATTTATCTTTTTCAGGACTCAGGCTGCAGAAGACTTGCCCAAGACCACACAGCTAAAAAGTAACCAAATGAGTTTAACACTAATGCCTGATTTGTGGACTGCAGGTTTTTGTGTCCCCTCAAAGTGATGGTGTTTGGAGATGAGGTCTTTGAATAATTAAGGTTAGAGAAGAAGACTCTTGAGAGTCCCTTGGATTTCAAGGAGATCCAACCAGTCCATCCTAAAGGAAATCAGTCCTGAATATTCATTGGAAGGACTGATGCTGAAGCTAAAACTCCAATACTTTGGCCACTTGTTGTGGAGAACTGACTTATTTGAAAAGACCCTGATGCTGGGAAAGATTGAAGGCAGGAGGAGAAGGGGACAACAGAGGATGAGGTGGTTGGATCGCATCACTGACTTGATGGACATGAGTTTGAGTAAACTCCAGGAGTTGGTGATGGATGGGGAGGCCTGGCGTGCTGCAGTCCATGGGGTCACAAAGAGTCAGACACAACTGAGTGACTGAACCAAACTGAAGTCATGAGGGTAGGGCCCCATGATGGGATTAGTGCCCTTTTAGGAAGAGGAAGGGCCATCGGAGCTCCATGCGCACTGAGGAGAGGCCACGTGAGCACACAGTGAGGAGGCAGCTGTCCGCAAACCAGGAAGACAGCCCCCCCCAGAGCCTGACCATCCTGCTGCCCCGGCCTCAGACTCCCAGCTTCTGGAACCATGTGCAAAAAAAATGCCTATAGCTAAAGCCCCAGGCTATTATAATTTGTTATAGCAGCCCAAGTAGACAAAGACATCTGGGCTCTTCACCATCTAACACACTTCCTCCCTGGACGTATTTTATTTAATTAATTTATTTAAAAGTTTTATTTATTTTTGGTTGCGCCGGGTCTTCATTGCTGCAAGGGGGCTTTCTTTTGTGGCGAGCGGAGGCTACTCTCTGCTTGTGTTGCGTGGGCTTCTTATTGTGGTGGCTTCTCTTGTCATGGCGCTGCAGGGCTCTAGGCACATGGGCTTCAGTGGTTGTGGTCCACGGGCTCTGTTGCTCCACAGCAAGTGGAATCCTCCCAGACCAGGGATCGAACCCACGTCCCCTGCGTTGGTAGGAGGACTCTTAACCACTGGACCGCCAGGGAAGTCCCCCGGATATATTCTATGAAGGGAAGAGAATGCCAGCCTTCTGTTTGCAGCCTGGAGAAATCTGGGGTAGGAAAGAGTTAGGGTTAGAGTTCCAGGGCCTCAGTTTCTCCCCTGCTTGTCAATACTGGCTGTGTGACAGAATCAGCTGGGGAGCTATAATGATAGTATCAGTAATGATGCCTGAGCTTCATTCCCAGAGGTTCTGATTTACTGGGTCCAGGAAGGACCTGGCCCGTGGTGTTTTATCATTCCTCCCCTGCCCCGCCCAACCGTCCCTCTGTGATCACACAGGGTAGTTGCTGGGTGGAGGCCCTTCCCCAAGCAGCAGCATCTGGACGTGAGATTATCCTCATCCTTTCCCATCACCCCAGGGGACATGAACAGGTGCTGGAATGGGGCGGGGGGGAGTTCACATGGCAAATCCTTCCATGCCTCATACCCAACCAGAATTCCTGGAGGGCTCCCAACACTGCGTGCCAACTCCTGAGAGTCTGAGAATGTTGAAATGATTCAACCAGAGTGGATCCGGGGGCTTGAGAGCTGGGGCCCTGAGCCTGCACGCCTGGCCAGGGAGCAGTCACGTCATTGAAGAGGAGCTAGTGGTGGACGGATGGGCACTGGTGAGGAGTCTGCAGATGGCTGCTTTCTTGACAGTATTCTCAACATGTTTAATTGTTAATGACAATATTTACCAATTAACCAGGGGCCTACTGTCTTCCAGAGGCTTTGCTTACATCATCTCACTGAGGATCTACTAGGTGCCAGTGTTACCTCATCACCCACGTCTCCTCTTGGCTTCCAGCACCATCCTTCCCTACTGTCCTCTGGGTGCCCAGCTACTCCTTCACTGATTCTTTCCCCAAATTCCTCTAAAGGCTGGAGTGCACACAGCCCAATCATTGGTTCTTCTTTCCTTCTATTTTTCTATCTCACTCACTCCCTCAATGGTACCAGCCAAACTTTAAATACCAACCAAACTTCCAAAGTCTCCCGTGAAGCATCACCCTCTTCTCCAGATATAGGAGCCTCAGGTGGTGCTGTCTCTACCTGGGAATTCTCAGCTGTAGGGTGGCTGAACAGGCCTGTTGAATCTCTGCTCCTCACTTTACTAAAATAAAATCCAAACTCTTTGCCAGTCTATAAGGCTCCCATTATTTGGCCCCAGCCCACTTCACCCTTCCAATCTCCTACTGCAAGCGTGTGACCAGCCGGCTGACTGAATGAACAAATGAGTGAATGAACTTTCTGGGAAGGGCCTGGATTGAGAGTTCATACATGGACGCAATCTCCAATGACTCTGAAAGTTTAGACGACCACCCTCCTTGTCCTCTCTGGGACTTTGCTTTCAATATTTGTTGGACTGCATTTTCCTATGACGTAGGTAGTGTTACACCCATTTTTAAAATCTGTTTTTCATTGAAGGATAATTGCTTTACAATACTGTATTGCTTTCTGCCACACAGGAACATGAATCAGCTCTAGGTATACACACGTGCCTCCCTCTGGAGCCTCCCTCCCACCTCCCATCCCACCCCACCTCTAGGCTGTCCCGGTTTGAGTTCGCTGAGTCAGACAGCAAATTTCCACTGGCTTCTACTTTACATATTATGGACACAGGATGGGGGGAAGGGGAAGGAGAGGGTGGGATGAACAGAGAGAGTAGCATGGAAACATACATACCCATTTTATAGATGGAAAAAAAATTGTCTTGGGGAGGTTAACTCCCCGACCAAGGTCACCCAGTGGTAGCTGAGAGGGCTAGGGTCTGAACACAGGTCTCTCTGGTTACAAAGCCCATGCCCAGTTTTCACTGCACTTCTGCTCTGAATGTGCCCCCATCCTGGCCGGCCCCTCTGCTGGCCTTCAGGTTGGGACCAGAGGTACATCCAGCAGCTGCCGGAGCCTCCCCCTCCCCTTCCTCGCAGCTGGGAGCCGGGGCCCCTCATTCTGCAGAATCATCCATCCCCCGGGACCCGGCCACTCCCAGACCAGCTGCGAAAGCTTGGAGAAGACACTTTCTAAGCCACAGCGTACCCAGCTGAAAACATGCACGTAGCCCCATCCAGCTGTCTTCCGGAAAGAACCAGATCAACTGCTACTCTGGTAAAGATGGAAAAATTCCGTTAATTTAATGAGTCTGGACACAGTGTGGGATGACTGAAGCCTCAGGCTCCCAGCCTCTGTGTGATGGAGCTAACCCTCTTCTGATCCTCTCCTAATCCCAAATTTCACAACTTCGGCACAACTGACATTTGAGTCAGATAATTCTTTGTTGCGGGGGCTGTTCTGTGTGCTGTAGGGGGTTGAGTGGTCTCGCTGGTCTCCACTTACCACGCAGCAGGCCATTCATCCTGGTGTAACAACCAAAATGATCTCCAGGCTGCCAAGTGCCCCTGGTTCAGAGTACAGGGCTTCCCAGGTGGCGCTAGTGGTAAAGAACCAGCCTGC
The DNA here is from genome assembly GCF_019320065.1 of Cervus canadensis. NCBI lineage: Eukaryota > Metazoa > Chordata > Mammalia > Artiodactyla > Cervidae > Cervus > Cervus canadensis. The sequence continues at coordinate 2,211,934 of NC_057409.1, read as the reverse complement.
CAATGCAGGAGGCATAAGAGACTGGGTTCAATCGCTAAGTCGGGAAGATCCCCTGGAGTTGGAGAATCCCATGGACAGAGGAGCCTGGCAGGCAACGAGTTGGGAACTGAGTGACTTAGCATGCATGTGCGCACACATGAGAGTCACTAATCCTAGAAGTGAAGTGAAGTGAAAGTCGGTCAGTCGTGTCCGACTCTTTGCAACCCCATGGACTATACAGTCCATGGAATTCTCCAGGCCAGAATATTGGAGTGAGTAGCCTTTCGCTTCTCCAGGGGATCCTCCCAACCCAGGGATTGAGCTCAGGTCTCCCGCATTGCAGGCGGATTCTTTACCAGCTGAGCCACAGGGCAGCCCAAAGCATAGCTTGATCCTTATCTGTCCTTACAGGATGATAACCATTATCCTCGATGGTTATTTTCCAGGCATCAAGCTTCCAGTTCTTGGTAGTTTGTGTTGAGCACCTAGTAAGTGCCAGGCATAGACTAATGCAATCCTCACAACAGCCCTCTGGGATGGATGTTATCATTATCCTGTTTTACAAATGACGAGATAGGCACAGAGAAATTTATGTGAGTCCCTTGACCTCTGTTCCTGCAGACCACGTGCCACAGCCAGGCTGTCTGCTGACCATGTGACCACATTCATTCGCTCTTAGTGACTTTGCAAGTCACAGGGTCATGACGCTCAGATTCCCATGAGGAAACTGAGCTTCATGCGGTTTCCATGAGATCACCCAGTATCCTATAGCCGCTGTAATGGTTAGAGCCTGGGTTTGAACCCAAACTTTATGGTGAAGCCCATTATCTTCCCACTTCTCCCAACTGCCTTCTAAAGACTTGTAGAAATACTGTCAGCTTGACAGGACCTTTAAGATCTTTTAATACTCAACAAGTATTTATTGATGCCTATTCCATGCTGGAATAGACCCCATGCTGGGAAAGATTGAAGGCAGGAGGAGAAAGGGATGACAGAGAATGAGATGGCTGGATGGCATCACTGACTTGATGGACATGAGTTAGAGCAAGCTCCGAGAGTTGGTGATGGACAGGGAAGCCTAGTGTGCTACAGTCCATGGGGTTGCAAAGACCATGGGGTCAGACACGACTGGGCAACTGAACTGAACTAAGCACGTGTGGTGAAGGATCTGGGCTCTTCCTCATCTTTTAGAGAAACTTGCTGAAGTATCTAAGGATAAGATGGGTTGGGATCTGGGATTAGTTCCTAAGTATGGATGTGGAGGGGAAGTGGCCAAGGGTATAGATGAAACGAGCTTAGTGATGGGTTGATAATTCTTGAAGCCAGGTGATGGCTCCATCTTTACTGCTGTGGAATTTCCCATCATACCACATGTTTGGAAGGTGTGGATACTGATTCCTTGTTTGGACTTAAATCCCAGCTTCACTTCCTTCCATATCATCTTGGGTAATTTTCTTATCTCTCTAGACATCTGCAAAGTGAGAGGATGATGATTTGTAGCTTGCAGGTTGCTGTGAGGATTAAATAAGATAGTACAGATTATACGTGGTAGTTTCTGAGCAGAGGAAGGACCTGGCCAAGAGCAGGGCTCCCTGGGGGTCATCGCAGCCCTGTCTTTCTTTACTGCAAAGATCTCAGTGTCTTCAAGGGCACAGGGAGACCCATCGTCATTGCAGAACTCCTCCTAAAGGTATCCTTGGCCCACCTCCTGCCCTGGTCACCAAGCCTGTTGTCTGCCCCGTGATGGCTCTGGAGGGACTCTCACCCTGAGTTACCCACAGAACAAGGCGAAGACAAAACTCCTAATCCCCATGAAGGACTCTAAGTTCGAGCAAGTCCCCCTTCGGCCCCAGCTGTGACGAGGCCTCATCTGGAATTTCTGGTAGCCAAACTGTCAGCAAGATCCTCGCAGAAGCTACAGATGAAAGGCCCTTCCTGCCCCCTGGGCCCTCTCCCCGCTCTCCCTCCACTCTCCCGCAGTGGGGACGGCCCCTTTCCTTCATCAGCTGTCTGTGCTGGTTGAATTATTTCCATGTTCTCAGGCTCTGTGGGGAGTTGGCAGGAGATGTTGGGAGCCCTCCAGGTATTCTGGCTGGGGACGGGGCACAGATGGGCTCCCCATGTGAACCGCTCTCCACTCAGCCCCCGTCCTCCTCCCCTGGGTTGACGGGAAGGGCTGGGGGTCGTCTCATGCTCAGAAGGCTTGACTTAGCCCCACCCCTCCCGAGAGACGAGACTCAGAGCAGGACCCCCGACTCCTCGTCATAAAATGGGCCGTCTCGAGAATAAAGAGTGACAGTACATGTAGGATGTTCAGTACACTATCTAGCACCTATAAAGTGTGCTATTAGCATCATCCACAAGAATACTGAGTGCCTATGCATGTACACCCGGAATTAACATAATAGTTTAACTCAACTATCAATCAGTTCAGTTCAGTTCAGTCACTCAGTCGTGTCCGACTCTTTGCGACCCCATGAATCGCAGCACACCAGGCCTCCCTGTCCGTCACCAACCCCTGGAGTTTACCCAAACCCATGTCCATCGAGTTGATGATGCCATCCAATCATCTCACCCTCTGTTGTTCCCTTCTCCTCCTGCCCCCAGTCCCTCCCAGCATCAGGGTCTTTTCCAATGAGTCAGCTGTTCGCATGAGGTGGCCAAAGTATTGGAATTTCAGCTTCCGCATCAGTCCTTCCAATGAACACCCAGGACTGATCTCCTTTAGGATGGACTGGTTGTATCTCCTTGTAGTCCAAGGGACTCTCAAGAGTCTTCTCCAATATGTCAATTTTAAAAAGCTGTGTGATTCCCCCAACCCCCCCAAAGGGTATCATTAAAAACCCACTATTTTTAGCACCTTCTTTTGGTGATGTTAGACACTTCCAAGCATTAAAACTGTCTGCAGAACTTGGGGGCCAAGAAGGCACAGAAGCCTGGGGTCCATGGGGAGAAAGTTGATGGATCAGTGGCCACCTGGACCCCGTTTACCTGCAAGTAGAAAGACCCCAAACCTTGTCTTTCCAGCCATAGGTTCAGATAAAAAAGTTCCTGTGAGCCAGTTAGTGTGAGAGAAATCTCCATTTTCTTTCTTTTTTTTTTTTTTTAATAATTTTATTTGTTTATTTCAGCCGTGCTGTGCCTTCATGCTGCACGGGCTTTTCTCAAGTGCAGTGAGCAGAGGTTACTGTGACTGTGGTGTGTGGGCTTCTGGCTGAAGGGCTTGCTCTTGTTGCCGGTCACGGGCTCTAGGCATGCAGGCTCGATAGTTGTGGTTCACGGGCTCTGGAGTTCTGGGGCCTGGGCTTAGTTGCTCCACTGCATATGGGATCTTCCTGGACCAGAGAATGAACCTGTGTCTTCTGCTATGGTTTTTCCAGGAGTCGTGTATAGATGTGAGAATTGGACAATAAAGAAAGCTGAGCACAGAAGAATTGATGCTTTTGAACTGTGGTGTTGGAGAGACTCTTGAGAGTTCCTTGGACTGCAAGGAGATCCAACCAGTCCATCCTAAAGGAGATCAGTCCTGGGTGTTCATTGGAAGGACTGATGCGGAAGCTGAAACTCCAATTCCTTGGCCACCTGATGTGAAGAGCTGACTCATTTGAAAAGACCCTGATGCTGGGAAAGATTGAAGGGGATGACAGAGGATGAGATGGTTGGATGGCATCACTGACTCAATGGACATGAGTTTGGGTGAACTCCGGGAGTTGGTGATGGACAGGGAGGCCTGATGTGCTGCGATTCATGGGGTCGCAAAGAGTCAGACATGACTGAGCGACTGAACTGAACTGAACTGATCCATACTGTCTTCCACAGTGGCTGTATCAACTTATATTCCCACCAACAGTGCAAGAGGGTTCCCTTTTCTCCACACCCTCTCTAGTGTTAGCTGTTTATAGACTTTTTGATGATGGCCATTCTGACTGGTGTGAGGTGATATCTCATTATAGTTTTTATTTATACTTCTGTAATAATGAGTGATATTGGGTATCTTCTCATATGTTTTTTAGCCATCTGTATGTCTTCTTTGGAAAAATGTCTGTTTAGGTCTTTTTCCAACTTTTTGATTGGGTTGTTTGTTTTTCTGGTATTGAGTTGTATGAGCTGCTTTATATTTTGGAAATTAATCCTTTGTTAGTGTTTCATTTGCTATTATTTTCTCCCATTCTGAGGGTTGTCTTTTCAACTTTCTTATAGTTTCCTTTACTGTGCATCACCCTGATACCAAAACCAGACAGAGACAACATACAAAAAAGAAAACTACAGGCCAATATCACTGATGAACATAGATGCAAAAACCTTCAACAAAATTTTAGCAAACAGAATTCAGGAACATGTCAAAAAGCTCATGCACCATGATCAAGTTGGGTATATTCCAGGGACGCAAGGATTCTTCAATATATGCAAATCAATCAATGTGATACACCATATTAACAAGTTAAAAGATAAAAGCCATATGGTAATCTCAATAGATGCAGAAAAAGCCTTTGACAAAATTCAGCATCCATTTATGATTAAAACTCTTCAGAAAATGGACATAGAAGGAACCTACCTCAACATAGTAAAGGCCATATATGATAAGCCTACAATAAACATCATTCTCAATGGTGAAAAACTGAAAGCTTCCCCCTAAGATCAGGAATAAGACAAGGGTGTCCACTTTCACCACTATTATTCAACATAGCTCTGGAAGTCCTAGCTACAGCAATCAGAGAAGAAAAAGAAATAAAAAGCATCCAGATCTGAAAGGAAGAAGTAAAGCTCTGTTTGAAGATGACATGATACTGTATATAGAAAACCCTAAAGATAGTATCAGAAAATTACTAGAGCTAATCAGTGAATTATCTGATTAACTGGAGAAGGGAATGGCAAATAACTTCAGTATTCTTGCCTTGAGAACCCCATGAACAGTACGAAAAGGCAAAAAGATAAGACACTGAAAGATGAACTCCCCAGGTCGGTAGGTGCCCAATATGCTACTAGAGATCAGTGGAGAAATAACTCCAGAAAGAATGAAGGGATGGAGCCAAAGCAAAAATGATGCCCAGTTGCGGATATGACTGGTGATGGAAGTAAAGTCCAATGTTGTAAAGGGCAATATTGCATAGAAACCTAGAATGTTAGGTCCATCAGTTCAGTTCAGTCGCTCAGTCATGTCCGACTTTTTGCGACCCCATGAACTGCAGCACGCCAGGCCTCCCTGTCCATCATCAACTCCCGGAGTCCATCCAAACCCATGTCCATTGAGTTGGTGAGGCCATCCAACCATCTCATCCTCTGTCGTCTCCTTCTCCTCCTGCCCTCGATCTTTACCAGCATCAGAGTCTTTTCCAATTAGTCAGCTTTTCGCATCAGGTGGCCAAAGTATTGGAGTTTCAGCTTCAACATCAGTCGTTCCTATGAATGTTCAGAACTGATTTCCTTTAGGATTGACTGGTTGTATCTCCTTGTAGTCCAAGGGGCTCTCAAGAGTCTTCTCCAACACCACAGTTCAAGAGCATCAATTCTTTGGCACTCAGCTTTCTTTATAGTCCAACTCTCACATCCATACATGACCACTGGAAAAACCATAGCTTTGACTAGACGGACCTTTGTTGACAAAGTGATGTCTCTGCTCTTTAATATGCTGTCTAGGTTGGTCATAACTTTCCTTCCAAGGAGTAAGCATCTTTTAATTTCATGGCTGCAATCACCACCTGCAGTGATAAGGCAAATTGGAAGTTGTCAAACAAGAGATGGCAAGAGTGAACATCAACATTCTAGGAATCAGTGAACTAAGATGGACTGAAATGGGGGAATGTAATTCAGATGACTATTATATCTACTACTGTGGGCAGGAATCCCTTAGAAGAAATGGAGTAGCCATCATAGTAAACAAAAGAGTCTGAAATGCAGTATATCTCAAAAACGACAGAATGATCTCTGTTCATTTCCAATGCAAACCATTCAATATCACAGTAATCCAAGTCTACGCCCCGACCAGTAATGCTGAAGAAGCTAAAGTTGAACGGTTCTAAGAAGACCTACAAGACCTTCTAGAACTAACATCCAAAAAAGATATCTTTTTCTTTATAGGGGACTGGAATGCAAAAGTAGGAAGTCAAGAAACACCTGGTGTAAAAGGCAAATTTGGCCTTGGAGTACAGAATGAAGCAGGGCAAAGGCTAATAGAGTTTTGCCAAGAGAACACTGGTCATAGCAAACACCCTCTTCTAACAACACAAGAGAAGACTCTATACAGGCACATCACCAGACGGTCAATACCGAAATCAGATTGATTATATTCTTTGCAGTCAAAGATGGAGCAACTCTATACAGTCAGCAAAAACAAGACTGGAAGCTGACTGTGGCTCAGATCATGAACTCCTTATTGCCAAATTCAGACTTAAAGAAAGTAGGGAAAACCACTAGACAGGTATGACCTAAATTGAAACCCTTACAATTTTACAGTGGAAGTGACAGATAGATTCAAGGGATTAGATCTGATAGACAGAGTGCCTGAAGAACTATGGACAGAGGTTTGTGACACTGTACAGGAGGCAGTGACCAAGACCATCCCCAAGAAAAAGAAATGTAAAAAGGCAAAATGGTTGTCTGAGGAGGCCTTACAAATAACTGTGAAAAGAATACAAGTGGAAGACAAAGGAGAAAAGGAAAGATATACCCATTTGCATGCAGAGTTCCAAAGAATAGCAAGGAGAGATAAGAAAGCCTTCCTCGTGATCAGTGCAAAGAAATAGAGGAAAACAATAGAATGGGAAAGACTAGAGATTTATTTAAGAAAATTAGAGATACCAAAGAAATATTTCATGCAAAGATGGGCCCAATGAAGGACAGAAATGGTATGGATCTAACAGAAGCAGAAGATATTAAGAAGAGGTGCCAAGAATACACAGAAGAACTGTACAAAAAAGATCTTCATGACCTAGATAATAACAATGGTGTGATCACTCACCTAGAGCCAGACATCCTGGAAAGTGAAGTCAAGTGGGCCTTAAGAAGCATCACTACAAGCAAAGCTAGTGGAGGTGATGGAATTCCAGTTGAACTATTTCGAATCCTAACAGATGATGCTATGAAAGCGCTGCACTCAGTATGCCAGCAAATTTGGAAAACTCAGCAGTGGCCACAGGACTGGAAAAGGTCAGTTTTCATTCTAATCCGAAAGAACCATGAACTTCCAGATGTTCAAGCTGGGTTTAGGAAAGGCAGAGGAACCAGAGATCAAATTGCCAACATATGTTGGATCATAGAAAATGCAAGAGAGTTCCAGAAAACCATCGACTTCTGCTTTATAGACTATGCCAAAGCCTTTGACTCTGTGGATCACAATAAACTGTGAAAAATCAAGAGATGGGAATACCAGACCACTGTCCTGCCTCCTGAGAAATCTGTATGCAGGTCAAGAAGCAACAGTTAGAACTGGACATGGAACAACAGACTGGTCCCAAATTGGGAAAGGAGTACTTCAAGGCTGTATATTGTCACCCTGCCTATTTAACTTATATGCAGAGTATACCATGAGAAATGCTGGACTGGATGAAGCACAAGCTGGAATTAAGATTGCTGGGAGAAATATCAATAACCTCAGATACACAGATGACACTACACTTAGGGCAGAAAGTGAAGAACCAAAGAGCCTCTTGATGAAAGTGAAAGAGGAGAGTGAAAAGTTGGCTTAAAACTCAACATTCAGAAAACTAAGACCATGGCATCTGGTCCCATCACTTCATGGCAAATAGACGTGGAAACAGTAACAGACTTTCCTTTTTTGGGCTCCAAAATCACTGCAGACGGCGACTGAGGCCGTGAAATTAAAAGACGCTTGCTCCTTGGAAGGAAAACTATGACTGACCTAGACAGCATATTAAAAAGCAGAGACATTACTTTGCCAACAAAGGTCCATCTAGTCAAAGCTATGGTATTTCCAGTAGTCATGTATGGATGTGAGAGTTGGACTATAAAGAAAGCTGAGTGCCGAAGAATTGATGCTTTTGAACTGTGGTGTTGGAGAAGACTCTTGAGAGTCCCTTGGACTGCAAGGAGATCCAACCAGTCAATCCTAAAGGAAATCAGTTCTGAACATTCATAGGAACGACTGATGTTGAAGCTGAAACTCCAATACTTTGGCCACCTGATGCAAAGAACTGACTCCTTGGAAAAGACCCTCATGCTGGGAAAGATTGAAGGTGGGAGGAGAAAGGGACAACAGAAGATGAGATGGTTGGATGGCATCACTGACTCAATAGACATGAGTCTGAGCAAACTCCAGGAGTTGATGATAGACAGAGAGGCATGGCGTGCTGCAGTCCATGGGGTCGCAAAGAGTCGGGCATGACTGAGCAACTGACCTCAACCAAACTGAAATGAATCAGTGAATTTAGCAAAGTTGCAGGATACAAAATCAATACACAGAAATGACTTGCATTTCTATATACTAGCAATAAAAAATCAGAGAGAGAAGTTAACGAATTAATCCCATTCACCATTGCAACAAAAAGAATTAAATATATAGGAATACTTTACCTAAGGAGACAAAAGAACTGTACACAGAAATTTATAAGACACTAATGAAACAAATCAAAGATGACATAAACAGATGGAGAGAGATTCCATGTTCCTTGGTAAGAAGAATAAATATTGTGAAAATGACTGTACTACCAAACACAATCTACAGATTCAACGTGATCCTCATCAAATTACCAATGACATTTTTCACAGAACTAGAACAAAAAAAAATTCACAATTCATATGGAAACACAAAAGGCCCTGAATAGCCAAAGCAGTCTTGAGAAACAAGAGTGGAGCTTGAAGAATCAACCTTCCTGACTTCAGATTATACTACAAAGCTACATTTATCAAGACAGTATGGTACTGGCACAAAAACAGAAATATAGACCAATGGAACAAGATAAACCAATTCTTAAGGGAAAAGATAATCAACAGATGCTAACTCTGAGGTGATCCAGATATTGGAATTATTAGAGACTTTATTTATATTTATAATCATACCCCATGAGGTGAAGTGATCATTCTTCAAATAAAAGGGAAGGTAGAAATTCTTAGCAGAGAAATAGAAACTACAAGAGACAACCAAATGGAAATTTTATAACTGAAACATTCAATATCAGAAAAAAATTTTAAAGTCACTAGGTGAGTTTAATAGCAGAATAAACATAATAGAGAAAACAGTCAGTGAAGTGAGAACAGATCAATAGAAATTACCTAATCCAAAGAGCAGAGGAAAAAATTTTTTTTTAATTAACAGAACCTCAATGACCTGTGGGACAATAAGAAAAGATGGAATATTTCTATCATGGGAATCCCTGAATAAGAGGAGAAAGAGATAATAGGATAAATACTAAGTAAAATATAATGCCTGAAAAATTCCCAAACTTAAGTGAAAAAAGTATACATTTACAGGTTCAAGAGGTTAGTAAGCCCCACAGAGGATAAGCCCAAAGGAAACCAGACACAGGCACAGATGAACCTATTTGCAAAGCAGAAATAGAGACACAGACGTACAGAACAAGCATATGGACGCCAAAGAGGAAAGAAAGGAGGAGGGGTGAATCGGGAGACTGGAATTAATACGTATACACTCCTATTTATAAAATACATAAGTAATGAGAACCTACTGTATAGCATAGGAAACTCTACTCAGGGCCCTGTGGTGACCGAAATGGGAAGGAAATTTAAAAAGTAAGGAGTGTGTGTAAACATGTAGCTGATTGACACTGCTGCACCGGAGAAGCTAACCCAACACTAAAGCAACCACACTACGCTGCTGCTGCTGCTGCCGCCAAGTCGCTCAGTCGTGTCCGACTCTGCGCGACCCCATAGACGGCAGCCCACCAGGCTCCCCGTCCCTGGGATTCTCCAGGCAAGAACACTGGAGTGGGTTGCCAGTTCCTTCTCCAATGCATGAAAGTGAAAAGTGAAAGGGAGGTCACTCAGTCGTGTCCAACTCTTTGCAACCCCGTGGACTGCAGCCCACCAGGCTCCTCCATCCATGGGATTTTCCAGGCAAGAGGACTGGAGTGCAGTGCCACTGCCTTCTCTGAACTACACTATAATATTAAAAAAAGAAAAAAAAGAAAACCAGGTCTAAATACAAATTTAATCAACCTTCTGCAAATAAAAGATAAAGAAAAGTCATCAAAGCAGTCATAGTAAGACTACATGTTACACAAATGGCAACAGAAATGTAAGGAACTGTGAATTCCTTAGAAACCACAGAGGCCAGAAGACATCAGAACAACATCTTTTCAGAATGAAAATAACCACCAAACTGGAATTCTATACCTAGCAAAAATATCCTTCAGAAATGAAGATGAACTAAAGATATTCTTAAATGGAGGAAAACTCAGAGAAGTCTTAACCAGCAGATATGCTCTAGAAGAAAGACTAAAGGACGTCCTGGCTGAAGGAAACTGATACTAGAGAGAAACTTGAACTTCAGGAGTAGAGGAAGAGCAGCAGACATGGTAGATATTTGGGTAAATATAACAGACCATTTTTCTCCTCATAAGTTCTTTAAAATACATGCTTGTTTTTTAAAAAAAGCATTATATTATTTGGGAAGGTTCAATGTATATACATGTAACACACACAGCTATAACATCAAGGGTTGTAAGGTTATGTTTTATGTGAAGTTGTAAAATATTAGTTTACAGAAGCTAATATAGAAATTATAGAAATTTCCTACAGCTAAGAATACTGTGAAGAAATTATATAATATATATATATTATAATAATTCCTAGAAAGAGTGGAAGTGAAAATGTTAGTTGCTCAGTCATGTCCAACTCTTTGTGACCTCATGGATTGGAGCCCACCAGGCTCCTCTGTCCATGGAGTTCTCCATGCAAAAATACTGGAGTGGGTAGCCATTTCCTTTTCCAGGGGCTTTTCCCAACCCAGGGATCGAGCCTGGATTTCCTGCGTTGCAGGTGGATTCTTTACCATCTGAGCTGCAAGAGACAACCGCTTAATTTCTAGACCAACAACTAAAAAATAACATAAAGAGAGTCAAGAGATAAATTAAACAATAAAATATATTTTAAAATCCAAAATAAGGCAGGAAGAAAGGAACAGGGAAATTTAAATTGGAGTTATAAACAGAAAATAATGAATGATAGACCTAAATCCAACTTGTGTGTATTATGTGTACATATATTGAAGTTTCCCAAATAATATAATACTTTTAAAAAAGAATCATATAGTTTAAAGAACCTAAAAGGAGAAAAATGGTCTGTTATATTTATTTATGGCTCAGCTGGTAAAGAATCTGCCTGCAATGTGGGAGACTTGAGTTCAATCCCTGGGTTGGGAAGGTCCCCTGGAGAAGGCAAGGGCTACCCACTCCAGTATTCTGGCCTGGAGAATCCCATGGACTGTATAGTGTATTCAGGAGCTTATTCTTTAGTTTTTATTTATTTTATCACATTGTCCTATTTAGCAAGATATCAGGGAGAATGTTCTTTTAGCAAGTTTTCTAGTTCTCATTCACACTGGTACTTGGGTTACTTATCAGGTTTCCCATTTTCCACTGGCTTCTAGGAAGCTACAGGAACCTCTCCATATTAATAAGCATTCCTATGGTAAAAGATCTTGTGGTCACATAAGTTTGTGAAACACAGGGCTAAAGAAAATTAATAAATTTCTTTATTCTGTGTCATTTAATCTTTATAACTACCTTGGGAATCAGTACCATCATTATGCCAGTTTTATAAATGACAAGAAAACTGAGTCTTTAGAGGAGTTTAGACTACTTCCCCAAGGTTAGGACTGGAACATAATGTCTGATTTCAGAATCTGCCCTCTTAAACAGAAAAATTATGTATATGAAGCCCTGGCGCAAAGGAAATGCTCATCCTTATGGCATGGGCAACTCAAGGGCTTCTTTCAAGCCTGGCTTCACAAAAGGAGGGAGTGTGGTCCCAGTCCAAACCAAGGCATCTGCCATCCCTACTCCAACTCTTACCTAAGTCCTTCTACTTGGGAATGCTCCTACCAAAACCAGTTTTATCCAAAGCTGCTCCTGGTGACCCACAAACTGTGTACTGATCTCCTAATCCTCACCCTGATTTCTCCTGGATCCCACCTCCCTCTCTTGGAGGCTTTCTTCGAGAGGTAAATTTCAGGACTGGGGAAGAGGGCCTCACGGACTTCAAATACACCGTGGAGGTAACTGCTTATTGGTCACTTGTGTGCCCGTAGAAGTGGAGGAGGTAGAATCAGACAGATAATTTTTGTGCTAAATCTTTTGTATACTCCCTGTAAAAAATTTTTGCATCCATATCCTTTCCCTGCCCTGAGATGGGCAGAATGGACTTTCCTAACTCTTAATTTTGGGCTTACTCATGAAACTTGCTGTGGCCAATAGGTTGTTAGTAGATCTGATAGGAAAGAAGCTTGAAATGGGATTCCCCCTCCAAATGCCCTTAGAACTCTGGTGATCTGTAACTAAGACCCAGAATCTCTTTTCTTCATGGTCCGCCCAGAACAATTATTGTCAGACTTGCAGCCTGAAGTCCAGCTGCCCATCTGTTTTACTTTTCTATTGCTGCATAAAAAATTACCACAAATTTAGTGACTTAAGACAACTCATTAATTATCTGACAGTTTCTGTAGATGAGAAGTCTGGGCCAGCATAGCTGGGTCTCCTCTGCTGAGGATCTCACCAGGCTTAATTTGAGGTATTTGCAGGGGCTGTGATCTCATCAGAAGGCTTGATGGGGAAGAGTCTGTTCAGGGTATTGGCAGAATTCAGTTCCTTCCATAGGGCTGAAGTCTCCTCTTTCTTGTTGCCTGTCAGTCAAGAGTCACTCACAGCTCCTAGAGGGTGACCTCACATCCTAGCAATGGCCCTCTTGTAATATAGCAGCTCACTTCTTTTTTTTTTAAGCAACTTTTTACTGTGCATTGAGACATAGCTGTTTAATAATGTGATAGTTTCAGGTGAACAGCCATATATATACATACACCCATTCTCCCCCAAACTCCCCTCCCATCCAGGCTGCCACAACATTGAGAGCACACTTCTTTAAATGCAGCAGGAGACCTCACCGAATGCTGCTGTGATGAAGTCTTCTGTAATGTAATGTAATCACATAAGTGACCATCCCATCATCTGTGCCAGATGACATAACCATATCAAAATAGTGACCATCTCCACATCTTCACAGATCCTGCCCACCTTCAATGGCAGGGGACTATACAGGGCATATATGCCAAGAGGTAGGAGTCTTAGTGAACTTCAGAGAGTTCTGCCTACCACACCATCCATGCCTAACTTAGTCAAGTCACCACACCATCCATGCCTAACTTAGTCAAGTCACCATTAACCCACCAAACTGTGAAGGTGAGAATGAACGCTTGTGGTAAGCCACTGGATTTTGAGACAGCCCGTTCCACTGGCTGTATGATTATTGTGGCAATGGCTGGATGATACACTTCTTTTCAAGAAGCATTGCCCTCCTAGTTCACACAGTGTCCTACTCCCATTTGGGGGAGGCAGTTTGCTATAATGGGCAGGGTACTTGGACCAGTGAGGTCTGGGTTTGAATCTCTGCTTCTCTCCCTCCTGGCTGGGGGCCCATTTCCTAATCCAAATAGTGGGATCTGCAATGCCTACCTCATTGGGATATTGGGAAGGTTAACTAAAACAATGGATGAGGACCACCTGGCACATAGTAGGCCCCATAAATGTTAGTGTTTTCTCTCTCTAAAGCTCACTTTTCTAGCCAACATTTCCTCAGCTTCAGAGGGTGGATATGATATGCACTCTGGGAGGGACCACTGCACTGCTGACCCCTGTGGGTTACTTGGATGGTGTCTCATCACCAGCCAAGGAGCTGATCTGCAGGGCTCTCTGACCTTGAATGAACTCTCTGTTTGAGCCAGATTGTGGAAGGCAGCCCTCCTTGGTTTCTATGGGGTAGAGACCCTGGATATCCACCCTCAGACAAGACCCCACCTTCATCTCTCCAGCACATTAAAATTTTAAGTTAATTTAAAAGTGTGACATGGAAGCCTTCTTTTGGAGAGTTCAGTCTTTTCCGCTGACCAGCAGTGTGAGCTTGGGGAAGTGACTTCAACTCTCTGACCCTTAGTTTCTTCCTCAGACACTGAGGGTGAGATTCCAACCTTACAAGGCTGTTATGATGATGATATGACAAAATTTGTGTGCCTGGGCCCATCACCCGAGCTCTGCAGATGGAGTTCCCATTCCCGTAGAGAAGAGACTGTCTATGTCTGTCTTTTTATTGCTACTCCCTGCCCTTCCCGACATCTGAGAGAAGAGCACAGAGGTGGTGCTTAAGGAAATGTTTGCTTTCACCTTCTCATCTTTAGCCTTATTTAATCCTCATGTAAGCCCCCTGCAGCAGATGTGGTCAGGAAGGTTGTTCCCAACAGTTCAGCCTCTCACCTCCCAGACACAGGATGGATTACACTTCCCTGCTCCCTTTCAAGTTCATTGGGGCCATCACACTTGCTTTGGTCTATGAGGGGTGAGGAGAAGTGACCTAAGTCCCTCGGGTGGAAGCTTTAGGAGATAGCACACAATTCACCACCTCTCTCCTTCTGATACCAGTGACCAGTAACATTCAAGGTAATGTCCATTCTCTATCAGGCTGGCTATGGTGAGTCTTGAACATGAATATGAACAAGGAAATATGTACACCTTTGGTGTTTTAAGCCACCGAGTTTTGGGTCATTGCTACTGCCTTCCAGCCTGTTATCGTGTGACAGATTTTAGCTCCACCTGAAGGAAGACGGGGAGTAGCTTGTCTACAGTTCACACAGAGGGCGCCTTGAACCAAGGATGGAGCTTCACCTGGGACAGCACATTTGATTCATTCCGGGGGGGGAGTGGAGGTGTCCGGAGGCCTGAGTGCAGTCTCCTGATGCCCCTTGCAGGTGAGTCCCTGCTCCCTGCCCCGGACATTTACACGATCAGGAGCAGGAGGGATTCTCTGTGCAGAGTCAGCCAGTGCCAGCCTGGGGAGTGGATGGGACGGAGTTGTGGGAGCTGCATTCTTGGGAGGACGAGACATTCTAGACTTAACTTGGCAACAGACAGGATTATACTCAGAAATCCTAGTCTCTGTTCTGGGTTTCCTCCCATCTCAAGGATCCATTTACCTCCTGCCTCAGGAAACTCTTTCCTTCACTAATAAATTTTCTCAAGGAAAGGCTGTGAAACTCACCATAATGTGTGCCTCACAAATGAGACAGGCATAGAGACGGCTATATTACGCAGCACTGCTGTAGCAGAAGCTGACCGGTACTCACTTGTCTGTTAGTAATAAATATCCATTCTTCCCTTTTCCCTTAGGTACAGAAACCTGATTTTATTTTGGATATTAAGTATGTGCCTGGGTACAGGGCTATGTCTCTCAGCTTTCTTTGGGATACCAACAAAGGTTGTTGAGTGGGATCCCAGAAAGCTCCCTAAGAGGGGGTCAGAGAGCTTTCTGGGGGGGTCCAAGGGCAGATCTGGGTCTGAGGCAACTTGGCATCATAAACCGAGCGTTTAGCAGTTTGTGCTGCTTCCCGAGCACTGCTGATGGACAACTCCTAGCCACCTGGGCACGCTCCAGGCTGCTTTGAGATCAGCCTGTGGCTCAGTTTATTGTCATGGTAACCTGGAAGATCTTTAGATATCGCCAAGTCTGCTTTTTAAAAAATATATGGAAATAGGGTCTTATGGGGAGAGAAAAGTGTCTCAGGACCCACAAGTCATATGCAGAGGTCAGAGGTAGAACTTGACTAGTTCTTGACTCTCCCCCGTATCTTCCCAATTTACTGAACAATTGCTCAGTTGGGGTGGCAGGTAGATAGGCAGACAGACCTGAGGTGAATTGTGGCTGAGAGCCTGATTCTGCCATAAGCTGCCCGGATTCCTTAGGGGGCTGGTATAGACCTCATCGCACTGCAGGGATTCTATGTAGAGAAGGATGCCTGGCAGCCTTCCGACTGGTCTGACCTTGGGAAGAGAACTTGGCTGGAATGGGTGGACTCAGGCTCTTCCTTCGCGTGCACGTTACCAATCCTTCATGTACATTATCTCCCCCAAACTCCTCCAACTCGCCCCCTCCCTGTTCAGATGACCCATGTAAACCGGCGCCCTGGTTTGACACGGGTGCCCTGGTTTGGAGCCAGAGGAAGGCGTGTGGAGTAGATGAGGCTGGTCCTTGCCTAGAGGCCCTTTGACTGGGCTGGCGCACCCGTCTCCTCACCGATGTGAGCTGCTGCTTAGGGCTCACTGCCATTCCTTTCTCTGCAGAACTGCCCTCAGCCCACAGGGGCCACTTTAACCAGAGGTGCTTGGCCACATAAACCCTTTACCCACCCATCCCATCCCCAGGCACAGCCAGCAGCCAGTGAATGACTGATCTGTGCAGCAAAAATCCCCTGGTATCAAGGTGAGGCGAACTCTATTCTCCGATTCTCAGTCCAGAGCTCTCTGCAGGACCAGGTTAGGGCTAGACTCCAGCCCAAAACCTCCTTTGCCCAGCTCCTTCCCCTTCTCCCATCCTTCTTCTTTCACTCCCTTAAGCAGGGCTCCCCAACTTCCTGGATCTAATGGCTGATGATCCGAGGTGCAGCTTATATAATAATAACAGAAATAAAGTGCACAATAAATGTAATATGCTTGAATCGTCCTGAAATCATTCCCCCTGCCCCAGTCCCCCGTGGAAAAATCGCCTTCCATGAAATCAGTCTCTGGTGCCAAAACAGTTGGGGACCACTGCCCTCAAGGATTTCTCTTGAAGGCTCTCCAATAATTCACGTGCCCCCCAAATCTCTCATATCAGGCTCTGCTTGAAAGGCAATAAGTAAACTTGTGAGCTGTCTCCCACCTTGCAAATTCTGTATACTGACACTAGGAGAGACCACAGAAGGTTCTATGTTTAGTGGCAGGAAAATTCTGGTGGAGAGAACTGAGGTTTCACCAGAAAGATGCGTCCACTGAACAAACACTGATGAAGCTTTTGCTATGTGCCCAGCATCTGCTTAGCACTGGGAGACCTGGTGGGGCGCAAGAGAAATGTTATTCCTACCCCCAACACACACTCTCTAGATTAGGTCAAAGGTCTTCTTGACTGCCCCTCAGTCCCTTTTAAGGGCAGCCGCATGCACATGGAGATCAATTGAGTATGTGGAACCCTGGAGATGCTTTTCATTTCTTTTTAATGTATATGTAACAGTTACGCCTGAGTTACAGAGGAAGCGCTTACAAGCAGGTAGTTAAAGCAAATGCCAGTTTCTCTTTCTAGTCTACTACTCCATATAGCTGAATAAATTATGGTGCGATTATACTTAAACACACAGCTTTGCGCCCACGCGGACACCCCACTCACACTCTCACGCACACACACTCACTCCCACATGGAGGAAAATGGCTGTGAGTCAAACACAGCAGCAACCAAGTTGCCGTCACTAGGAAGAAGGAATGATCTAGAGTGCTATGCGGACAGTTCCCGGGTCGGGATTGGCCTTATCCATACACAGATGTCTCTGAGCTTTTGAAGACAGTGGCTGGAGGACCCCCGTTTGGCCTCGGTTGTGGCGCCTCTGCGGGAGGGGAAGGAGAAGGTCAGTCAGCCTCAAAAAGCATCCAACAGTGAAGGGCGCGCTGGGGGCTTGAGGAGCGTATCGGCCTGAGAGAGGCCCCAGAGTATCGTGTCTTTTTCGGGCCATCGTGGAGTTTCCCAAGTTCCTGGATCCACATCTCTGAATGTGCTGCCTGCCCCATGTCCAACAACACAGGATTTCGGTGGCGTGATCAGAGGCACGAATCTGCCATGTTCTCAAGCCATCACCAGATGGAAAATCTGACCTTCTCATTTTCCTTCTGGGCAAACCTCTCTCTCGATTAGTCTCTCCTTTTCTTTCGTCCCCCCCATCTCTCTCCTCCTTCACGTTCCTCTGGCAAAAGAACGGCAAATGTAAATCAAGGAAAACATGTGAGTAAAAAAAAACATAGCTTGGTTCTTACACATCACTTTTTTTTTTCATAGCAAGAGAGAAATACCAAATGAAAAACAAAGCAACCAAAATGAAAGAACCCAACAAAGCCCGGAATGTATAATTTGAAACACACGATATGCAGATATATCCCTACAGATGGTCCCTGGCGCTAGCACGACACGCACCGTGGGGGTTTCCGTTCCTTTTTTTTTTTTTTTAAGTATTTATATATATATTTATAAAAGTCAACTTCCTATAAACGAACAGCACATCACCACATTTCCAACTAATGTACAATGAGTTCAGAAGAGGGGCCCCATAGGTAGGACCAATAGCTACTTGTGAGAAGTTGGAGGAAGTATGTTTTATTTTGCTATGGACTCTATTTACAGGGCTGGAGCGGGATTGTTTCTGGGCCAGCCTCGCCACTGGGATTCAGACCTTTCTCAGCCTGTGGTCAACCCTCAAGAGTTGGAAGCTTTATAATTCTCATCCAGTATCATCTTGCCGGTGAAGCTGCAAGCTGCCAACACCAGACGGAATTTTACAGACTGAGTTGGTTAGACACATTAATACACTTAGGTTTTAGGAAAAAAAAAACCTGTCAGGGTCTCTTTCTGAGGAGGGTGGGGCCTCTGGGAGAATAAGTCCCATTTTCTACTAAGATGGTTGCTTGGGAGAACTCCAAAGAAGATGGATGTAAGAAGAAATCATTTGGTTTACACCCATTTTGCCATCGGAGGCAAATATTTGGGATTGGTCCTAGCATTGGAATGTCACTTCCGGGGGCGGGGGGGAGCTGGGTGGTTTTGATGTCATCAGCCTGAGATCCCTGCTGCTCCCAGAAAACCTAGGGTATAAGGAGATGCAGAGGATTGCTGAGACCGGCTTCCAAAGGGGAAGACTGACCATTCAAGGAATGTGGATGAAGGCTGAAGGAAGAACTGCTTCCTGGCTATGACAGCTACAAAAACACGGACCGGGTCACCAACAGACAACACACATCCTTCCTTTTTCTCCAGAGCTTGAAGAGCCCAAAGTCTCCGCCTTGGATGCTCCCGTTGAAACTTTGGCTGAACTTGATGGGCCACACATGTCTGGGTGTCCACTGCTACCAAAGAGTCTGTTTGTCCCCAGTTAATCATAGGCTCCTCGAAAACCAGAGATACAGGCCACCTTGGTCATGGTCCAGGACAGGCCTGAGACTACGGAGTCTGAAGATGGGAAGTAGGTGAGAGGGTCTGTCACAGAGGTGATGTCCGTGCAGGAATGTGTCCTAGTATCTTGCCAACCCGGCTCCCCAGTAGTGAGGGACGCAGGTTGATTCCCAAAGCGGCAGCCTTTCCCTCTGGGAGTGTCCTGTGAGCTGAGGGCGAGGCGTGAGTTGGGCAAAGAGGGGGCGCCGGGTGCCCGGGAGGGGCCAAGCCACCTGCTCCGGTCTGCGCAGACTCACTGCCGTGTCTCCCGTCTCAAGTGCCTCTGACCCAGCAGTACCTGATCAGGTGATCCACGTGTAGATCGTGATGATGGTGATGAAGATGAATGTAATTTTGATCAAGGGTGAAGGTGGTGAAAAGCTACAAGGGAGGCCGTAGTCAGGGGCTTGAGCCACTCCCCTGAAGGTCTCAACGTGTAAAGAGAAGGCAGCTGGGGAGAGCCACTGGAGTGGCCACGGAAGATGACCTTGCCCTCTTCTCCAGAACCTTTGGGGCCCCTCTCTGCCCAGGGGCCGTGGCTCAAAGACTGACCACATCTCCATGCCCGGGTGTGCTGGGTCAGAAGACAGAGCCATCTCAGCTGAGAATGGGTCAACACTGAAAGATGCCAGTCTGGGTGGGACAGGGACATGCCCCTCCTACCCCCCAAATGCCAAGGGGACTCTGTGGTCTTGTCTGTGGGGCAAGCAGTCCCTGATGATCCAAGAACCCTTCTCTAGAGCAGATGGCGGCGCCATTCCTAGAGGGCAGGACATTCAGGGGATGGACCCGGGTCTCTGAAGGAGGCTTTGTGAGAATTCGAAGCTCCACGGGGTGTGGACTTGAAGGCAGACCACTGAAGCCTTTGGCAACCAAGGTTTGCCGCCCACAAGCAGGGGAACCCCGGCTATGAAACCCTCCTCAGCCTGCCTCGTCACCCACGTGTCCTCAGGACTTGATGTCCTCCCCCCCGCCATCTGATTCAGCAAATGAGAAAACTGGAGGGTCTGTGTGCTCCCCAGACCCCACACGGGGTGGGCAAGGTTGGAACCAGGGCATCAGTGTTAGAGCCTAAAGCTGCTTCCGAATACCTGGCCTGGGTCCTGGGACCCTGGGCCAGCCCACTGCCAACAAGCCCCACCCATGTGGCCCTGCCCCCCTGACTAAGCTTCTTCCTGGTCCCCCCAGTCCCCTTGCTTGGGCGAGATTTCCCCCTTCAACCTGGCAGAGGTGTGTGGAGAGGTCCTGAAGTCCTCAGAATTCACGGATAATTCCTGGGAGCAGCCCAGGGCCAAGGTCCCCACCTCCTTTGCTAAGAAGGACGCGCTGTGGTTCAGGCCCTGAGCCAGAGACCCACCCGGGAGGGCTGGCTCCCAGCACTTCTGCCGAGATCAGCCCCATGGGCTCCACCTCTGTCCAGGGCACCTGCTGGCGCTGGGGTCAAAGGGCTGCTGGACCTCATCCCAGGCAGCATCCTCCTTTGGCTGCCCAAGGTGCTCTGCTCAGGGTGAGCTTTGATCTTTGGGTCTGAGATGACAGAGCCCATGACAGAGTTTGGCTGGGGCAAGACAGCGGGTTGATCAGTAGACCCTCCAGTGGGGAGACAGAAGGGGCAGACTCCAAGGGGGTCACTCCAGGTCCCTGACCACAGGTGAATGGTGGGCAGGATGCCTGTCTCCAGAGGGCTGGCCACAGGAAGGGAATGGACTCCTTCCTTCCCTGGCCTCCGGGGACCCCAGGGTGATGAAGGGACTGAGGATGGGAGGTCAGGGGCCAGTGAGGGTTAGGCTGGGGACTTGGGCTGGGGCAAGTCGCCCCAGGGGCCCTAGTAAGCCTGGCCGGTTTCCACAGGCAGCAGTCCCAGCACGGCCGAGTGCTCCCCGAGCTTCATGCGACGCTGTGTGGACAGGCTCACGTTTTTGGCCAGGTAATCAACAGCAGCTGGGGAAAAAAAGAGAGACTCCTAGAAATTGAGGTTCTTTTTGCCTGTTAATTCAATCTGTCCCACATCTATTCATCCATCCATATATCCATCCATCCGTCCATTTATCAATTCACCCATCCGTCCTTCTCTGCATCTACCCATCTCTTCTTCCATCCATCCATCCTCAACCATATCTTTATCCATCTATCTGTTGTCCATCCATTCTTCAAGCTGCCCGTCCACTTTTTATCTGTCTGTCCACCTGTTCACCCACCCACCCGCCTATCCATCAATTTCTTCATAAGACTCTTTCTCTCACTTCCCTTCCAATCATTCAGCAAATATGTGCTTCCCACACTGTTTGCCCAGCTCCCCTCTGGGCTCTGTAGGAAAGTACCTAGGGTATCCCATCGTCTAGTGAAGAACTGTCCCTTTCCCCAACACGCCTCTACCCATCCCTGTTCTGAGGCACGTCCAGCGAGTCCCCTGGTGTCCAGGTAGTAGTGAGGGCAAGGTCCTTCTGCCTTTTCTGGACCCTAAGCCCAGCTCACGGCTGAGGCAGAGCAAGACCTCTTACTCAAAAATGAAGGGAGCTTCTGCCAGGGAGCTGAGGGGTCCATGCAGGAGGAAGGGCCAGGAGCCTGTAATGCAGGGAAACGAGACCTGCAGCCTTGCCAGGTCTGTCACCCAGAGGAGAGAGATGAGAGTCTGTGGGCGTATATTCACGCGAGTGTGAACCATGGAAACAAGCATCTCCTTGGAGTGAGGGACACGAACAATACTTGCACTTGTCCGTGTGCACGGACACGGGAGAGGTGTGTGCACCCGCGTGAGGTGAACAGTGGGAACACACGTAACTGCACAGGTGAGCCCACCTCAGCCAGGTTCACGCATCGGGCGTGTGCAGGCATGCCCACTTGTGTTCTGCGCCGACTCTCCTCACCGTGCCTGCCTGGGGCTGCAGCAGAAACCACCCTGGACCAGACAGTTTGCCTGGCATGTGACCGAGGCCCCTTGAGGCACAGACAGGCTGCCTCCTAAGCCAGAATTTGCAGCTCTGGCCGATCCTACCTTTGAGGACCCCTCCGATCTGGCGGCGAGAGGAAGCTGGAGAGAGGGCTCCCCTCACCGTCCCCTGCCCACTGAGGGGCCCAGTAACACTCTCCATGCCTTCCCAAAGTTGCGGGGCCCCTGCCTGGGGTGGGTGGGTGGAGCTGGCAGGTGACGGCATGGCTGGAGGGTGAACAGGGGGCTGAGATGGGCTGTGTCAGTGACTGAGCTCCAGGGGGCCCTACCGCCCGGGGCTCAAATGCCCAACATCCGAACTCTGCACCTGTCAGTGCTCGGTGTGTGACCGGGGAAACGCCATCTCACCTTCCCAAGCCTCAGTTCCCTTGTAGGATAATAAAAGCACCTGGGCTGCGGGTTACTGTGATTAGATGAGAAAATGTATACACAGTGGTCAGTCAGCTCCACGCCTGGTGCTGGCTGGATGGATGAGGGTTCCTGGGGCTGGGGCGCAGTGAGCGGGCATGCCCTGTGATGGGAGAAGGAAGGACAGGGACAGTGAACCAGGCCACTCAGGCTCCCGACGACCTCCGGCTCACCTGGCTTTGGGCAAAACACTGTCTCTCCAGCCCTGCTTCCTTGTCTGTAAAATGGGGAGAACAAATTCCAGCTTCCTCAAGGGCTGTTTTAAGGACCAAATGAGACAACGTGCTTTAAGATGCCTGGCACAGGGGGATCCGGGCTCCGCTCCCTGGATTCCCATAGGATATACGCATGCCCTGGGGCCTTACTGGAGGCCTGGCTTCCACGTCCCTCAGCTTCCCACGCTGAGCCCCCAGGTGTTGCCTCTAAGCTTACTCACCCTCCAGACTCCTAGTTGGTGGGGCAGAGTGGTGGTGGCCCACCTCACCCTTGCCTCGGGTCTGGCCCTTACTGTGGGTGAGGGTGAGAAAGCCTCCCATCTCTGGTCTCACGGGAACCCGGCAGCTATGACCACACCATCTCTACTACTTGGGGTCTGCCTTATCTGGGTCCCAGGTCTCGCCCAAGAGGAGGCCATGTTGTCAGAGTGGTAACAGGAAGCGGGGGGCAGGGAAGAGTTAACATTTCCCCAGAGCTGGCTCTATGCCAGTCCCACTGTAAGCACTTTACATGCATCATCTCACTTAATTCCCCCAATACCTCTGTGAGGCTGGGATTATTACCATCCCCATTTCACGGATGACAAAACCGAGGCCCTGCCCTGAGAGGTTGCATAACTTGAAAGATCCCAGGGTTCCTAAATTGTGGAGCCATAATTCAAATGCAGGCAGTCTGATGCTAGCTGCAAACCACCCCTGCCAGCTCTACGCAGCAACCTCCTGCAGAATCATCCCTGGTCCCCACACAGCCTTCAGAATGTATGGAACACTCTACAACCCGAAGCCTGGAATGGCCCTGTTCTCTACTCCAGGCAAGGTGAGGGACTTGTCTAAGGGCTAGCTCTTCCTGCAGGCGTGGCAGAAAGGTCTGGCTGTGAATAACGATGATGGGAACTGCTAAGTGCCAGGCATATCTCATCTAATTCTTTCAACAGCTCCATGCTTTAGGTTGCAGCTGTTCCCATTTTACAGATGTGGAGACTGAGGCTCAGGGAGAGCCACTGGCCCAGAGGCACATGAGCTGGAGGAGTCTGAGTTCACTCTGCTTGTTCCTCTGGCCACTCTGTCTCTTCCTCTCTGGCCTCTCCCTTTCACCAGCCATGGCCCTGCACGCTGCAGGTACTTCCCCAGGCCCTGTTGTCAAGACAAACAAGGAAACAGCAAGAAACACCAAACTTTATGGACGGCTCAGCTAGCTTCAATGGCACCCGTCATCCCGCAGAGGCGGCCTCTGCCCGGGGTGGGGCCGGGGTCCCGCGAGGGCAGGGCTGTGACACTTCCCATCACAGCCTGTCAGCGGCCCTTCCTGTCCCTCTGTCTCTCCGAGCCTCCCCTCCTCTGCCTCGTGCCCGAGTCTGGGCTCTCAACGTCTCAAATTAGATTAATCAGGAGTTGGCAGGAGAGGTGGTGGCGATGCCAACCAGTAAACAAGCCTCAGCCGTCAGCGTCTCGTCAGCCGGCGGCCCCAGAGGAGGACCCTTCTAGACACAAATTCTTATTAGACTTGTCAGATCTATTAAAATTCTTTTCACACTTCTGCGTTCTATCAGCCCCATCATTAGTACGGCCCTGGCCTCTGGGAACACCAGGGCCATATTAATCTGCCGTGCGCCCTGTCCCTGCCCCCCTGCCCCCACTCCCTTTAGGGACAGGAAGAGACAGACAGATGGACGGATGACGGCAGGGAGCAGGGCAGGAGGGTGTGAAGTGTCCCTGGGAAGAGGAGAGGACCAAGGAGAGGAGGTGGACTCTCCTGCTTTAGGGTTTGGTCTACCTGACCCCAGGCACGCCTGACAGTGATGCTCTCCACGGTCAAAGGGGCGGCCCTGTGCGCCGGGAGAGGTACTGTTTGGTGGTCCCAGCCAACCTCTCTGGGATCCCCTTTCCTCACCTGCCCAGAGGGAATAACCCACACCCTGCACCGCGTGGTGGTGAGGATGGAGAGCCAGACCCACAGTAGATGCTCAAGGAACGATCACATATCCGTTCTTGACACACGCACATGTTGTAAAGTCATACCCTGAAGCCATTATAGACAGAGAATAGTGAATACACACAGAAATAAACCTCTGTCCATGCACAGACACATGTGAACTTGTGAATAGGACTCCACACCCAGGGCTAGTGTGCATCACTCCTCAACATCTTGCACAAGTTTGTGGTTTGACTCAAAGAGAACTAGGTTTGACGTTAGGAGACCTCACTTTCTGTGTGACCACGGGGAACGTTCCCAGTCCCTCTGAGCCTTAGCTTTGGCGTCTGTAACCTGAGGACAAATGACCTGGGGGTTTTGAGGATTACACGAAACGAAGAACATGCATTTCACCCAGTGCCCAGTGGGCTAACTCACGCGCAGAACAGGTGTGGGCAGATGGCAGCTGGCCCTGGGCATATACAGCATGGCTTAGAGCATGAGGCTGTCACACATGGACTTTGGTGAATTCAGCCGCCCGTGGACGTGGGGAGGCGGGCAGTGGGAATCCCACGTGTCCCTGGGCTGTCCCAGGGTGTCACAGCTGAGGGGGATGGTACCGTGGGAAAACATCAAGACAATGGAACCGAATCCCTGGGCCCCCATTTCACAGATGGCAAAACTGAGGCTCAGAGACACGGGTGACTTGCCCACAACAGGTTGGTGGAGGGGCAGGCTCTCCCTCAGTCCTCCCCTAGTGGAGCCTCTGTGGGCTGGGTGGAGGAGAGTGGGGTCTGAGTCAGATTCCCCTGGGGAAGGGCTGGAGGAGGTGGCCCAGAAGGAGCTCTGAGCAGCCCCTGGCGAAGCCAAGGGAGGCAGGGTGGGGCTGGAGGGGGATGATTCGGGGGGAGCTGGAGGTTGGAAGGGTGAGGGGTGGGGGTGAGGAGCAGGCAGGGAGGAAACCCGGGCAGCTCTTCCCCAGCGACGGGGAACAGAGCTCCCTTCTCGCCTCCCGGGCCCTTTCGCTTTTGATCCCCCCTCCCTCATGGCCCCCATGCTGACTTTGGGGTTAATTTTATTTCCGAGTTGGGCAGGCGCCCCTGGAGTCGGGCACGGGCTCCGGGTGTGACTAACGCCCGCCCCGGGCCGGGGCCGCGGCTGCCTCTGGAGCCACGCTGAACTCTTTATCAAGAGCATGTGTGCCCCGCTCCACGCCCGGGAACGCAGGCTGGGCCACGGGGTCATGCTGGCCCCTCTGCAGACACCGCCGTGCCCGCGTGCGCACCCAGCTCTCAGACATGCAGGCACACACACACACACACACACACACTCACACGGACACAGTCATACACACATCACGAGTTCACACCCAGAGGCACACCTGGATCCCAGTACAAACACTCAAGCATATCCATACCTGTTTGTACACTGCACATACATGGACTCCAAATACACTCGCTCCAGCATACGTACACAGCAAACACACGTGTACACATGTACACACAGCCACACACATTCCGTATTTACACACAGGCACACATACATACACTCCACAGCGCAGGTCAAACACACAGGCGCCCCCCCCCCACACTGAGCCACATGAACACGTCTGAAAGCACATTTCCACACACACATGCATATATGCTATGGGCACATATACTCACATGACCAAACGTGTACATGTGTTCACATACAAACCACACACACACAATATGCTCACTCACGCTCACACATTTAATCATCATGGGAACACACACACTGTGTCACTCACACATTCACGTATGCACATATATGCGTACTCACTGGGACACAAAACGTGTGCACTAACACGGGTGTGCCAAAACACACATCACACACACACACTGCCATGTACTCCTGACGTGTGCATTCGCGCTCACCTAGATACACGTACGTGAACACACGCGTCCACAGGGAGGAGGCCACGAACACAGCTGGGAGGTGGAGGCCCGCACAGCTGGCCCGCATTTAGCCGTGGAGGCACGGCTGTGTGAGGGGTGGGGTCAGGAGGCCGAGGTCGGGGGCCAGGCCGGGGCTGCGGAGGGGCAGCGAGGGCCCTGGGCTGGGAGGTCACACCCTGTTGCCACACGCCCTTCTGATTAGCTTGACACCAGCAGGTGACGCCTTGGCCGGGGGCCGGGCAGGGGGCCGCGGGACCTCATCCCCACCCCGGCCGGCGGGACGGGCTCGGCGGCCGCCCGGTCCACCTGGCAGCTGGGGGCGCCGGCCCAGTCTGAGGCCCGCCGTCTCTGCTCCAGACCAGAGGCCAAGAGCGTGGCGCTCCGGGCGGGCACCAGAGACCGGCTCACAGTCTGGGGAAACCAAAGCTGGGGTGGGGGGTGGGGGAGAGAACTTAAGACACAGCTCTGCCCTGTTGTGGGGGTGGGAGAAGGAGAAAGGGGCAGGGTCTGTGCCCTGGCTCCCCAGCACTCGGAATGTGCCCGGTGCAGTCGGGGAGCTGCATGTCACCTTCCGATCTGATTTTCTCTTAGATTTAAGCCTGTAATTTGCTTTAATTTAGTGGTTGGGACGATCCCTTGGAGGAGGCAATGGCTACCCACTCCAGCATTCCTGCCTGGAGAATTCCACAGACAGATGAGCCTGGCGGGCCACGGTCCCTGAGTCTCAAAGACTCGGACACAACTGAGCGACTATCACGATCACATTCACAGTGACTGAGAAATTTTTCAAAGTATTTGGAACAACTTGAGTGTGTAAACCTTCTTCCTCCAGTTGTAAATTTCACGAAACAAAGGCAGACCGAGTTTTTCCAGTGAAAACTTAGTAACTGAAGGAAAACGGTCTGGATTTCAAAAACAGTCTCTGAAGAAAAGAATGTAAAAAAGTCTTACTCATCATGTCATGTGGATTACGTATCGAAACGATCATCTTTTAGATATACTGGGTTACATAAGAAATGTTAGTAGAAATCATTCCACTTGTAAAAGGTGGCCAGGAGGAAATTTTAAATGATACTGGAGGCTCATATGATGTTCCTACGGGACAGCAAGGCTCCGAGCCAAGAGGAGCGTGAGTGCCGGGGTCCGGGGCTGTATCATCTCAGGACGGCAGTTCTGCCTTTCTGAGCCTCAGTTTCCTCACCTGTGAAATGGGCGCCCCCACCCAACACCACCTCACAGTTCTCTACAAGTAAGTGGGAGGCCCTTGTCGGCGGGGGGAGCGTCGGGACAGGGAGGGGAGGGGGGCCCGGGGCGGCAGGCACTCACTCTGGCCGTATTGGCCGTACTGGTAGCCGGCCACGGGGTCCACGCTGTAGCCGGTGGTGCTGTAGGTGGGCGGGCAGTAGGACTGGGAGGTGGGCAGGCTGTCTCCCGGCTTGATGGAGTCCGCCCGCTGGCTGCAGCTGGCCGAGATGGAGGTGGCGGAGTCCAGGCCGCCGTGCAGCGGCGAGATGGAGAAGTCGGCCTGCGGCTGCGGCGGCACCGCGCTGGGGTTGCTGAGGATGCTCATCACCTGCGGGGAGAGCGTCAGGGCAGGGCGGGCGGGCCCCAGGGCGGACCCTGCGAGGCTAGCAGGGTGCAGGGGCGGTGCCGGGCTGGCCTTGCACAGACCTTCGCTGGAGTCTCTCCCTTGAGGTCCCTGCAGCCTTGAGATCCTCCGTGTACCTGGCTTACTTGCCTTTGTGGGGAAGACGGTCAGGGGTGTGTCCGGCTAAATGCCGGCCCAGGGAGCATCCCTGCATTGAGAGCTCTGGGGGCAGGGCAGGCCCCGCTCCCCTCTCTGTTCCCAGCCCGAGGGGCACCCTGCGCTTGTCTGCTGAATGAATGAATGCATATATGAATGAATGAATGGACCAGCTCATTATGTCTCTTCCGTCAGACAGGGAGCTCCCCTAGGAACTGCGTCTCCCCGTCAGACTGGGATGCCCCCATCTTCCGACACAAAGGTTAGAGACTCTGGATCTGTCCAGCATCACCCCGCAGTCCTGTGCTAGGCCTACTACACTCTCAGCTTTGAACGTCTGCGCCTACACGGCCAGTGGTTCCAAGTGCTTTCACAGATGTCTGTGACATGGGCATGACAGAGGGCACTTGGGTGGCTCGGGGGTCCAGCTCTTGGAGAGAGGGGAGTAAAGGTGGCCGGGGAGGGGAGGGCAGGGGCCCGGGGTGACCTGGCCAATCCAGAGGCGAGCAGGGGGAGCGGAGGGAGAAGCAGTCCTTCTGGACCTGACCTGCTGGGTCACCCCCAGTGACCTCCTGGTAATGCCACCTTTTATGGGAGGGAGACCCCGGGCCCAGGCAAGGCCCACCCTGCTGACAGCCTGCTCTGCACTGAGCTGAAGGGCCTCGCTGCCGCCCAGGCTGGGCACACGGTGGGCTCTCTGATGACCCCACCCGCCCCCTGGGGAGAAAGCGGACTCTGCGCATTGGAACGGTGAACTTTTGGCCGACGGGACACCTGGTGAAAACTTTGACCTTCCCAGGTCTGACTCAAACCTGCTCCAGGGGCGAGGCATCACCCAGACAGAGGGCACCGATGTGGAATCCTCAGGCCAGGGCCAGATCCTGAGCTCCTCCACGTGCTAACCTTTAGCCCCTACGACCACCTCTATCCTCAGAGCGTGGCTGAGAGGCCGAGACAGGCTCTGCACGTGGGACGTGCTCAGCCATCAGCGGCCCCAGATCCTCTAATCCTCCTTATTTTTCCCTCCTCTTAGCAACAGACGCAGTGTGACTCTCCAGTGTAGAGCCCCCCAGAGACGTGTGGGGCGGAGTCATGACACCCATTTCTCAGATGTGGAAACCGAGGCCCACCCAGAGCTGCGTCTTCCCCAGATCTCACAGCGGGTGTGCCAGGGCCTGACCCCTCTAGCCTGATGATGTCAAGTCTGACTCTCGAGGATGGGTTTTAGACATGTGACCACGGTAGAGGTTCTCACTCCAGATGTGGGCTCCCTGGAGGTGTGGGGTGGGATCCCAGACCCCCGGGGGGGCCTGGCTCCTCAAGAATGCCATGAGCACAGCCTCCCCTGACTCTCCCCACAATGCACCCAGCATGCGCCTCTCAGCCTTGGGGGTCACCCCTCCTCTGTCCTTTCTTTCCTCACCCCACCCCCAGAGCCAAAGTCAAGGACACAAGGTCTTCTGTGGCTGGACTTTGTCTCCACCACAGTTGGTGAGGTTTGGGTGGGATTTTGCAGGTTATCAACCCAATGAGATGCAAAAACACAGGTGGATCTGGGTCTGTTGTTTCCTGACTGTTGCACTGGGGTCCTGGGCCTGAGGAATTTGCTGGGTGTGTGTGTTGGGCGGTCTGGGGACACACTCAGGAATCTAACACTGCCCTGGGGTGAGGAGACCCGATTCTCTTCCAGGTTGCCTGTCAGTTTCCCAATCTAGATCTCGCTTCCATCTAAATTAAGAAAATCACCCTCCCTCCCATTGCCTACCCCGTATAAGCACAAACACTGCTCCTCCTTCAAGGGGCCCTGGCCCCAAGAACAAACTTAGAGTCTCAGGGAAAACACACAGGTTCCCATTTCCCTTTCCTTGAAAGGATCGTTGTGGGGTGGGAAGCCTCTTCTGAGGGTTTGTCAGTTCTGATGAGCCTCTGGTATAATCCTTCTCTTTACATATCACCAAGATGCCAGGCCCAGCAAGGATGGGATGGAGGAGACAAGTGGGGAGGTATTTGGGGAGAGAAGAAGGATGCTTTGGAGGACAGGCTGGGAGGTGTGCATAGATCCATACTCACCCTGCAAGGCAGAGATCTGCAGACAACCGCCCCAACAAATCTGACTACATTGCTCAAGAATTATCCGTGGCTCTTTGGTACCTCCCAGATGAACAGGGCAAAGCTTCATGTGACTGGACCTCCACCTCCATGTCCCAATTCCCCGCACTCCTTCCTACCTTGCACTTTATGTCCCGGCTGTCCCAAACCAGAGAGTGTTTCCTGAAGACATCCTTCCTTCATTCATTCACTTATTCATTCATAAGACACTTCACAGAGTGTTACTATATGCCAAGCTAGACACAGGGCTCAGCTGTGAGCTCTTTGAGGGCAGAATGGAACTGTGTTTCGTCCGTCATTGCAGCTCCCGTGTCTACGCTGTACCTCCTACAAACTATAAGCTCAGAAAATCCTGTCAAATACATGCATGTTCACTTAACAAATATTTATTGAGCACCTAATATGTGCAAGATGCTGCACCAGGCATCGAAATACAGTAATGAAGAGTAAAGCTCCATGACCTCCAGGAGCTGCCAGTCAAATGCAGGAAGATGAAAACAAACAATATAATTTCCAATACTGATCAGTGCTAAGGAAGAAAGACAAAGAATGTGGAGTAGTCAGGGAAGACGTCGCTAGCAAGACCAGAAAAAATCAGGCAGGGGAAGACAGAATAGAGTGTTGTCCAGGCAGAAGAGCCAGCAAGTGCAAAGGCTGGAACATGCCTAGCAGGTCTGAGACACAGCAAGAAGGTCAATGCTAACCTTCCTGGAATGCTTTGTGAGAAGGGGTTCGTGTGGTGCCCAGTGGCTTGGGGGGCTTGGACCCTGAGCCATTAACAGACAGCTCAGAATCCGCTCAGGCCCAGCGAGCTTGCCCTGTAATGGGATTTGTTCAGTGGGATTTGCCCTGCAACATCAAATCAGGTCCACATCTGGGCTGGGTGTCAAGGGCGGGTGTGGAGCATCTGCTTGCTCTCTCCCAGGGTGCCTAGAAGTCTGGGGATCAGAGGGCTTCGCCTGCATCCAGCCTCCTGTCTCAAGGCATGACTGCTTCCAAGATGATGGGGTCAGACCCCTCCAAAGAGAGGAAGAGCATGGAATGACTTCTCCGGCAAATGAGCTGTTTTACCCTCATTCTGCAGATGGGGAAATCAAGGCACAGGGAATGTGAAAAGGAGTGCCCAAGATCGCACCGCCAGGCAGTGGCAGAGCTGGGACTTGAACCTGTGTCTCCCCACCCCTCGCTGTGATCCCTCCCCATGGCAAGCTGAGCCAGAGAGCATGGGGAGAGAGGCCCGTGGCAGCCCTGCAGGCCCACATGGCCCCCGCCAGCCTCGGGAAGGCCCATGGACCTCCGCGGGTGCCCCTTTGCCCTGGGAAGCAGGAAGCGTTGGCCCACAGTTAGGGGCCCAGCCAGAGGTCTGGGGCCTGCAAACTTTTGAACTTGAGGAAGTCCTGATCTGATGCGGTAATTGCCCCCCTCAAGAATGCTAAGGCCTCTCCCCCAGTGAGTTTTACTTTTTTCCCAATGACCTTGCTTTCACTAATATATTACTTCTTGGTACCTTACCGTTACTAACTCAAAATCAATACCGACCTCCACATCTGTAAGGTTTTATCTGAAGGCAGATCTCTGGGCTGTCCGTCAGGCTGAGTGACAGCCGTCCCTTCCTCCCACCCCCCCGACCCCCCCCTTCGGCTCCCCCTGCTCTAAATCAGTCCCAGCCTCCACCGGACTGAATCAATGAGGGGCCGGCCTCACCTCCCCGCCCCCCCACCTTCCGCTCGCTGGGGAGAGGCTTGTAGGTTTTGGGGGGTGGGGGCCACGGGAACCCAGCAGCAGCCCCCCTTCCACATCCTCTGCTCACCGCCCCCTCCCCGGGGACCTGCCGGCACTCCCCTACTTTAAAAGAAGGGGATGGGAAAATGTAATTAATTCCCTCCGTTCCTGAGCTGGCCCGGAGGGCCTGGGACCGGGGAGGCTGAGCTGTGAGATCTGCACCCTCTGTGATAACCGAACGTGGCTTGGGGAGCGAGGCTGCAATTAGAAGGGCGATCGCCATCGTGGGCGCTCCATGGCCCGGCTCGGGGTGGGCCAGTGGGGGCTGTGGCAAGACGCAGGCGGGCAGGGAGGGGCAGGAGCCGAGGTGTGTGTGGGGAGGACGGCGGACCTGGAGGTGAAACTGGGGCTGGAATGACGCCAAGGACCACAGGACCAGCAACCAGGCGGTAGGTCGAGAGCCCCACCTTGTCCACGCCAGAAGGAGACCCTGAGGCCCGAGGCCCCGGCAGACAGCAGTTTCATCGAGGACACTTGGCCATGCAGGGCTCTGAGGGGTCTCCCTGCAGCACCGGGAGGCCAGGATGTCTGCATGAGCATCCACGCTCTACTGCTAACTAGTTCTGACCCTGGGCAATTTCTGTAACCTTCCGTACCTCAGTTTTCTCATCTGTATAATGGGAATGATAATAACTGTCACTACCTAACGGGTTATTGGGAGGATTAAATGGGTAAACGCACATAGGATGCTTCAGTCAGTGCCTGGCACATTACTGATTCTTGGTAAATGCAAGCTGTTCCCCACCTCTCCCTCTCTCCACAACTTCCAACTGGATTACTTGTACCATGGCTTGAGAGAGGGCAGATCCAGGAACTCCTCACTGTCAGGGACCCTGTCTTTTCCCTCTCTTCTGCCTCATGGCACACGGCAGACAGTGGGTGCTTTCTGAAAGAAGCGTCACTCTGCTTGCACTCTGGAAAGGAGCAAGATGGGCCACAAGGAAAGGCCACACCTGCTCCGGGGGATGGTCTGGAGGGGCAGTTCATGGCCTGCCTTGGTCCCCGAGGGTCCTTGGACCTTCTCACTTGTAGAGAGTGGCAGCGACTCTCAAAGTCCTGGTGGAGAACCAGCAAGGTCAGAACTCGCGTACCTGCACACACACACACAGTTCACAGGGACACACACCTGAGTCCCAGAAGGCGGGGCAGCTCAAGGTGCCTCTTCTCCAGACTGCCAAAAAGCCGTTCATCAAAACCCCAGTAAACCGCCAGGATAAACCTCACGTACGCCCTTCCACCTTTCTTAAACTCACCAATGCACTTGTACACACACACACGCATGTAGATGCACCCAAATACATACAGGAAAGCTGGGTGGCACCCTGGAAATTGACCACAGCTTCAGAGGTGGGGAAACTGAGGCTCACACAGGCTCAGCGGCTTGCACTCAGGCAGAGCGTCACCTCCAATGGGCGGCAGTGTAGCCGGTCCCAGTGTAGCCGGCCCCAGGACCCATGACAGTCACCCCAGGCTCCGTTTGGCCCCAAAATGACCAGCTGTCTTGGCGCACTGAACAAGTTTGTCTCCAAGTCCCAGAGCCGACTACACCTCTGCCTGGCCCACCCTCTCACTAACTCATCCCTCCGACTTCCGCAAGGGCTGGGAGGGGCGTGTTTGGGGGCAGCCTCTTCCTCTGGTCGAGGAGAGAAGGTAAGGGCACAGCTTGCCAGGGACGCAATGCAATTTCTGTCTGTATGACATGAAGGCTGTCTCTTGGGGCCCCAAACCAACCCAGGCTGGGGCTGAGGTGGTGAAGCCCAGCTCACGACTTGCCCTGGTCCCGCAGGGCCCCAAGTCCATCCCCGTGTCCCGCTAAACCCCACAGGGGCAGGCTACACACCGTGGAGC
Source organism: Cervus canadensis (assembly GCF_019320065.1). NCBI lineage: Eukaryota > Metazoa > Chordata > Mammalia > Artiodactyla > Cervidae > Cervus > Cervus canadensis. The sequence goes on along the minus strand of NC_057409.1, from coordinate 2,177,889 downwards.
AGGCACAGGGTGGCCCCACGAGGGCTTGTCTGCTGAGATAGCTGCTTCTCCACTTGGCCGCCCGGTGCCAACGCCTGCAGAGTCTTCTAAAACGACGATGCCAGCACCCCGTCCCTTAGAGCCACGGCCCCCAACCTCTTTGGCACCCGGGACCAGTTCCATGGGAGACAATTTTCCCACACGCCAGGAAGCGGGGGTGGCTTCAGGATGATTCAAGCACGTTTACATTTACTGTGCACTTTATTCCTAATCCAATGCCTCCACTGATCTGACAGGAGGTAGTGGTCTGCAGCCCAGAGATTGGGGACCCCTGCCTCAGAGATGCTGAATAGTTGACCCGAGGATCTGGGAGTCAAGATTTTTAAAAGCTCATTCCCCAGGTGATTCTAATGCTGCCAAGTTTGAGAATCACCGCTCTCAGATCGTCACTATTACTGCTACACACACAATATGACTACACATCCACGCTCACGTGAGTGAAATCACGGGCTTGCACACAGAACACACACAGACACTCACACTGAGATACACAGAGCATTACACGGATGGACCCACACGGACACACGTGAACACCTGCCGGCCCCCACGCCGTCCACACACTGCACAGATGCGCACGGGCACACAGATGCAGCCTCTCAGCTCCGGAACCGCCAGCGCACTGACGCGAGCTTCCGTGCCTACATCCACCCCCGCCACCCGCCCCGCCCCCGTCACCCCGGACGGACGCCCAGACACACATCACACAGATGCGCCCGCCTGTCCGGCCGCCTGTCCCCAGCTCCATGCTGGGATTAGTGCAAGCGAGAAATCACCCATCCAGGCAGCCGCCCCCCGCCGCTGCCCGCTCTCCCCGCTCAGTTCTCAGCTAAGAGGATCGGGCCCCTCCCCGCTCCCTGCCCCCTGTGGACAGCGGTAATGGGCTTCGGGTGCTGACTTTGAGCTTCCAAACAAGATTTCCTGCAGGTCTCCCTGTCCCCACCCGCCTTTTGTTTCCTTCCATCTCTCTGCTTTATGGCCTGAGCCCGCCCCCCTCCACCAGCCACAACTCTCACACCAGCAGTTCCCCCCAACCAGGAGAGCTGGCACCCCGCAAGTGCCTCTCCCCTGCCCCGACGCTGGTTCCCCTCTCACTGTCCCCACCCAGCCTCCAGGGAGGCCCTTCTCTTGCCCAAGCACAGAACGCTTCAGTTCCCAAAGCCACCTCCCTTTAAGCCTCGTAACTATTCTATGAAACGGTGAGCCCCCATTCTCAGATGAGGAAGCTGAGGCTCAGGAGGGTCTCAACCAGACTGACCCGGGGGACGAGTGGCCGCACAGGGGCAAGAACGCTTGACCCCTGACTTCTAGTCCAGTGCTCTAGCCCTGCACCGGCTGTGGTTGGCACTTCCCATAGACGATTCTGGGTCATTCTTAACTCAGAGTGTGTGTGTGTGTGTGTGTGTGTGTGTGTGTGTGTATTATACGGGCCCATAAGGGGATACTGCATGTTTGAGACTAGTGTGGGAGTGCACATACGCATGCTCACGTGAAAGTACTGTGTGTATGTGTATTTGAATTTTGTATGTGTGTCTGTGAGTCCATGGGCACATATGTGTGGGTGTTTAGTGTGCATGTGTGAGTGTTGTGCATGCACACACATGTCCCGTGCAGATAGGAGTTCTGTGTGTGTTTGTGAGCTCATGTGAGTGTCGTGTGAGAGTACTGTGCGTGCACGTGTGTGAGCACCATGAGTGAGTCTCACGTGTGAGTGTTGCTGTGGACACTGCCCGCATGTCTGAGCATGTATCCAGCCTGCCCCCGTAGGTGACCTCTCCGAGGGCGCACGCTGGGGCCTGGAGGCCTCAGAGGTTCACAGCACGCTCAGGAGGACTCCGGGCCATGGACTGCCACTTCTGGCCCCGCTCCCAAAGCCCACCGGCTTCTCTCTCCCCTCCGTGGGGTAGCTCAACATAACTGAAAGTCGCTCAGTCCTGTCCGACCCTTTGCGACCCCATGGACTGTCCATGGGCGTCTCCAGGCCAAAATACTGGAGTGGGGAGTCTATCCCTTCTCCAGGGGATCTTCCCGACCCAGGGGTAGAACTGGGGTGTCCTGCATTGCAGGTGGATTCTTTACCAACTGAGCTATCAGGGAAGCCCAGGTCAACACAGGGGACCCGAAAAGACTTCAGGAATCAGGTTCTGTTTGATTGGAGAGGAAAGCAGGGAGGGTAATTTCTGCAGAGGGAGGACTCAGCCAAGACCTCCTGTAACAGCCTCCTGGTGTGTGGAGCGGGACACACAGACAGGGGAAGCCAAACAAGGGCCTCTCTGAGAAAGGACTTTCAGCCCGACTGGGGCCCCCCTTCCTGCCCTGGCCGCAGAGCGCCCTTGGCCCTGGGTCTGACCAAGAGCTTCTAGAGGCACAATGACTGTCCTGTTCCCACTGCCCATCACACAGGGGGTGTCCAACCAGTACTCATGCATGTGTGTGTGTGAGTCCGTGGGCACGTAGAGTGTGGGTATTCTGTGAGTGTGTGTGAGTGCCGTGTGTGTGCACACGTGTACCCACGAGAGTACGTGCGCGTGTGAGTTCTGTGTGTGTGCTTGCGAGCTCGCGTGAGTGCCGTGTGGGAGTCCTATGTGTGCAAATGTGTGTGAGCATGAATTCACACCCGTGAATGTGTGAGTGACGTATCTGTTTATCCCCAGCACAGGGCCTGGCAGAGACTGAATGGATGAAAAGAAAGGGAAGGTCCCTCCCCTCCCCTCAGCTCTGTGGGTGTAAGAGCCCCCTCTTCACCTCAGGGGTCCTGCAGGCTTAGCTAAAGGCTGTCTAGAAAATGGGGGCTGCATAGAGAATGGGGGTGCACATAGAAAATGGGGGCACACATTGAAAGTGGGGGTACACATAGAAATGGGGTGCGTATAGAAAATGGGGGTGCACACAGAAAATGGGGTGCACACAGAAAATGGTTGGGGTGCACAGAATGCCTTCCCACTCATTGTCCAAGAAGCTAAGGTACTCACTCTCTCTCTCACACACACATTTCCAATGTCTGGTCAATAAGATGTCAAACTCTGTATCTCTGGAAACATCTAGAAATACCGGTGGGGCGGGGGCCGGCTTGGGCTTCCCCCTCCTTTGGTGGACCCCGGGTTGACCCCAGCCTGAAGGCGCTCGGTGCTAGGATGGGTACGCGGGCCCCGGGCTGTGGTTCCCGGGCCCTGGCGGGTGCTGGAGGCAAGCGGGTACGGAGGGTTCAGACACTGTCTCCGATGGCGCGATAATGGGGGGCCGGGATTAGCGCAAGTCCGCTCGGAGCAGCGGCAGGGCTGGAGAAGGAAGGGGCCGATCGCCGGGAAAGATATGACTATTTAAAGATAATGATTGCATAAATTTAATTAGCACACTTTCACGCGGCAAATGGCCGTTTTGTAATTAATGTATCTGGCCTTACTAAGCATGAAAGATGCCATCTCCTCCCCCTCCCCTCCCGCTCCCCTCCTCCGCGGCCCTAATGAAAGACAGAGAGCAAGTGACAGAAGCAGTTTGTCAGCGGCTCCAGGTGTCGGGGCCTAATTGGCTGAGCTGGGGGGCGGGGGGCAGCCGGGAGGGCCGAGGGGGAGGGGAGAGGAGGTGGGGGACAGGGTGGCTTGGGCTCTCTGCGCCCCGGCGGCGTGGGGGAGCTCCCTCTCAGTAATTACCTGAGACTGGACGCAGATTGGCCATGGCAGGGAGTGAGTGGTGGCAGGGAGGCCTCGTTAGAACCTGGGCGGACAAGCCGGCACGTATCACAATGCGTTAGGGACTCACCGCCCTGATGGCTCAGGCCCTGCTGGCCCTCGGAGGAGCAACGCCCCTTCCGTGGAGGGAATGAAAAGAGGAGCCAACCTCAACTTTCTCTTCTATATAAAGCAGCCCCTCTGATCCAGAGGCTCACAAGGAAACCTGATCCAACCCTTCCACTCTTAAGCACCTACTATGCGCTGAGCACCTACTATGGGTTTGGGCAGCACCGCCATTCACTCCTTGGCACAGCTGTCCGAATGATGTGATTTTAGTCTTTGCAGAACTGGAATGCATTTCATCATCCACGGCACCGTGCTATGCCTGAGGCAGCCAGGATGCTGGCTTCACGCGAAGCGCTTGCTGAGGCCTTCTGAGAAGAAAAAGGAAGGGCCAGCCTCAAATCGTCTTGTTGCTGAGTCGCTAAGTCATATTCGACTCTTTGCGACCCCGTGGACTGTAGCCCGCCAGGCTCCTCTGTCCGTGGGATTTCCCAGGCAAAAATATTGGAATGGGTTGCCATTTCCTCCTCCAGGGGATCTTCTGGACCCAGGGACCGAACATGTCTCTTGCGTTAGCAGGCAGATTTTTTTAGCACTAAGCCACCAAGGACACCCGATCAAATCATCTTAGGTTCAGTGAAGGGTAGCTATTGGCTCTTCCATGTTACAGATCAGGAAACTGAGGCTCGTGGAAACTAAAAATCTCATCCAAGTCTGTACAGTCAGGAAGCGGTGGGCTGGGATTTGAACTCGGAATTCTTTCTAGCATTTTCCTCCTGCAGGGCCAGCTCAGTATCTCTCCCATGGTACCCACCCTTTGCAGGCTGCCTAAGATGCTTGCCTGGTCCCACGGGAAGCCTCTTTGTTAGAGGGGTACAGCAGTCAATTGCAGCAATGTCCCCCAAAGTTACAGCTGCCTGGTTTTCTTGTCGGGGGAGCAGCTGATGGGGTGGAGAGGGTGTCAGTGGCCCTGACTGACCCTCGGTGGCTGTGTGTGCCCACCTCTCTGACAACGACTCTCCACCCGCTTCACCAGCTGCCCTCTGCCAGCCTCTGCCACCAGCCCCTGCCCAGTTTTCTTGGAGGAGGGCAGGGCAGCGAGGCCTTGAGTCAGCCTCGTCTGGGTGGAGCAGGGCCCAGCCAGCCCTCTCCCGGACCAAATTCAATTTCGAAGCTTAATGAGTTTGCAGAGGAGCCGGGTGAGCTCACGGCCGCCACTCCTTGCCGGCTGGGTGGTTCCCGGCCGGGCCACCGAGCGCGCAGCGGCCCGAGTGGGGAGAGCCCTGGGCTCCGTCGAGAGTGGCGGGGGCACTGAGCGAGTGAAAAATGTCAGAGCAAATTGCTCTTGACAGCGTTAATATCTGCACCTCATAGCAATAATTACATGTAAATAAATAGCAAAATCACACTCAGCTGGAGGCAGCTTGGGGAGGACGGGCGCTGCAAAGGACCAGCTGGGGACCCTGGTCGCTCTGCTCCATCCTTTTCTTCCCTTCCGAGAAGAGTCTCTGCTCCCCGCCCCCCTCCAACCAGACTGCACTGCAGCACGGAGCAGAGACCGCAAGATCCTGGCCACCGCCATGCTAAAAACGGAAGGGAAAAGAAAACATTTGCGTCCCCCCACGTTCTCATCCACCTAGGTGGACAGCTGGGCCAAGCGTCCTCCCAGCCTCTTTATCTCCTCGCCCTCTGAACATACATTCTGTCTCCTGGTCTCTCTAGAGAGACGCCGCTGAAATCCACATCTCGCTCCAACCTGTCTCCTGGGCACTGCCCGCCTCCTCCACCCCCCAGCCTTGACCTCCACGCGGACCCAAGTGTTCCTTCTGCACGCCCTGTATCTGCTGGGATTACGTCAGCCTCTTGGTCACCCAGACGCCACACATCCAGTCCTCTTTGCCTCTCTCTCCCAGTCTCGACATCCACGATGTCGCGTGGCATCACGTACCATGCCAAGTCACAAGAGGGCATGGCACAACTTCCTGGAGCACCGACTTGCCCTGGTGCTAATTAACTTTATTATGATGGCCAACAAATATGGCTCCACAGTGGCAAAGCAGGCAAAATGAGCGTGCATTTTACAGACAATACGTGAGCAGTCTGTGACATGTTACACACCACTCCCAGGGCCTTCGGGGAGGGGGTCACATTTTGGACTTTGGAGTGAACCTCCAGACGTCCAGTGTGCACCCAGAGTTGCTTCTTGTTGCCATGTTTGGGGACCTCTGGGTTTGGTTTGGTCTGTTGTCTGTAAAAGCAAGGACTATGTCTCATCTATGTCTAGATTCACAACACTTAGCAAAAGGCCTTTAGAGGCGTTTGAGGGAAGAAAAGAAAAGAAACAAAAAGGAAGTACAAGGCTAGGAGGAAAGGGAGGAGGGAAGAGAAAGGCATCAGAAGGTGGAAGATGGTGAGGAAGCTGGTGCCCAGGGAGGTGACAGTCCCGATGGGCCTGGGATGACAGGTAGCGGGATGGAACTCGGGGGTCCACCCTCTCCTTCCCAGAGGACCCAGAGGCTGCTTCTAAAGGGGGACCCAATCTCCCTCCCACTTCCTGCTTGTGCTGTAGCGGGTTCCCACGAGTCAGCTCTCCCCTGCCCTGGGAGAAGGAGCTCAGAGGGCCAGCCCGCCAGCTACTCCTCCGCCCTGCCTGCCTCGCCTCATGGGGCAGGGAAGCAAGCTCCATTCTTTGCGAAACAAATATCTTCTCCGGAGCAGCCCCCGCGTCCCGCACCATCTTGTTTAGCTCACCGACTAATCCACTTATCGAGGATAAAGCGCCTGTGAATCCCCATTTGATAAAGGCAGCCACAAAATTAGCAGAAATGTGCCCACGGCTCCGATGTACCAAACAAACAAGAGGCTGGGGACGGCCATGGAGAGATGTTGTCTCTTTGCCGGCCCCAGGCTGGGAGAGATGCCGGATGAGATAGGAGCTTTTCGGCTGGCGCTTGGGGCTGGGAAGGCGATGCCCTGGGTTGTTTGAGAAGGGGGTGGGGGAAGGAATCAGAATGGAGTGCCCACCCCGTCCTCTAAGGCATGCACCCCAATGCAGTGGGTTTCCCAGCTCCCAATACAATCCAACTCCACGACTCCGTACTGACTGCACTTCCAAAGGTAACCATCCCAGCTAACGCGGCTTCAATGCTGACTCCATGCCGAGCAACATTCTAAGCGTTTCCTGTGTCAACCTATCTACTGCTCACAACATCCCTGTGAAACAGGGACCGCTGTCATCCATGTGTAATAGATGAGGAAACTGACGCAGGCCCAGAGAGGTCAAGTCACTTGCCCAAACTGTAACCTCTGCTCCCACCTGTAGAGTTATCATCTAAGGCACTACCATTCAACCATGACCAATCGGAGCTCCACCTGCATCTCCAAGAATGGTCCCCGACTCTGACAGCAGTCCCCAAACCACCTGGCAGTATCCCCAACTGAACACAGTCCCCTCCTCGGCCACTCTCATAAGAGCCTTCAAGTGACTGAAGGCCGTATGCCCCGACATGGTCCGACGACTGTCCAGTTACGCCCTGGGGTAACTGCCAGAGCCAGACTTGTTCTTCTGCGCCCAGGTGCACCTTTAGCGCCTCTGTCACTGGGGCTGTAGGGACCTCCCTGCAGGCCCTCGGAGGTCTCTGCTTTGCCCCAAGGGGCTCTGGGTGCTTTGCTGACATGACCTCCTGACCGTGGTTGCAGGGTTAAGGATGTCACAGAGACAGGAGAACACGAGCTTGGATGAAAAGTCAGCTTGTCTGAATTTAAGTGGCTCCTCCGAGGGTGGCTTTGAGGGAGGGTCTTCCCTGCTCTCGGGTCCAGGAGGAGGGAGGCCCAGGCGAGGACTCTGGAAGGCTCAGGCTCTGTACTGCCCACACACCCACCAACTCTGGGGTGGGGAGCGGGAGCAGGTCCCAGCCTCGGGAGGGGGGACATCAATCACAGGGGGGCCCCTGTCAGGGTGGCATCTGGAACTAAAGAGAAACACTCATCAGAGGCCAAGACTTTTCACCCCTGGTTCCGGGGGCTGGGAGACCAACCACCGCCACGCCAGGAGGCCAGGGCTGGGAGCGGGGAATCGGGGGCTCAGGCCGGGGCTTGGGGTGAGGTCCCTGCTATGGACACCTGGCCTGTAGGTGTCCATGTGAGGGGGAGACGGAGCCTGGACGGTAGCTGGGCTCCGGCAGGTTCCCACACCCCCGATGCGGGAACCCAAGGTGCAGCTCCTTCCCTCCCCAAAGCTACGCAGCAGTCCCCTACGCAGCAGGACTGGGAATCAAACCTGAGTCTGGCTGCAGGGCTGGGTCTGTGTCTCCCGCAAGCCCTCTGCACCTCCAACTCTGGGGTCCCCGCTCCTGTCTGGGCTCTGGGGCCCCATCCCACTTCCATGAGCTCATCTCCCTGCAGCCGTGTCTCTGACGCCATCACTCCCGGCTCCCCGTCATCTCCGCCCCTCCTGGCTTCTGCCTTTGCTTCCTGTCCTCGCCCCTCTGCCCAGATCTGTACGTGCTGTCCTTTCTCCTTTTCTTTCTCTCCCTCTGTCTCCAGGCGTCTCTCTTCCTGTCTCTATTCCTCTGTACGCTTCTCCCTCAGATTTCCTCACCATCTTCCCACCTCCCTCCCTCGGCCTCCCCTCCTCCCGCTTCCTGACTATCCTGCCTGCCTAGCCGAACCCACCGTCCTTCCCTCCATCAGCATCTCACACCCTGATCCTCTCTAAGGGTCTGTCCACTTCCTCGCCCCTGTGCCCACATGCCTCCAGCAGGCAGTGCCCCTTGAATCAGCCCTGGAGCTCGGGTGCCAGAGTCAAGGTCACCAGGTCAGAAGGCGAGGCTTGAACCCTGATCCAGCTGGTTGTCAGCCCAGGCTGGAGGAATCCTCAGCCAGCCTCCCCTGCTTCTTCCCCTGAGGGGTTTTGGCAGCTTTCCGCCAAAGCCCCTTCCTGTCCCCATCCTCTGCCGCCCAGGGTGGACCATTGTGAGTCACCCCAGAAGCCCAGGAGGCATCTGAGAGCTTGGAAGAAACAATGAGGTCATTTCGGTCAGTGCTTCTCAAACTTTCCTGCACGTGGGAATCCCCTGGGAGCTTGTCAAGGTGCAGAGCAGACCTGGAGAAGAGAGAGCTCTGTTCTGAAAGCCCGGCATGGAGGGAAGAATTTAATCTCTGACATCGGGCAGACTGGGCTTTTGAATTCTGACACTGTTCCTTGCTGCTGACCTTGAGCTTTGCCTCTCCAAGTCTGCAAAATGGGCATGACGATTCCAGGCCCTCAGAACTCAGTGAGGACCAAATAGTTAATGGGGGTGGAAGCACATCATTGACCCCTCTGGTTCTGAACAGATGGGGGATTTCTTGTCACCACTGAGGACAGTATAAAGGTGCTGGAGGATAACCCCATTTCTTTGGGGGTCAAAGCAGAGTGGGACCTCAGCTGGGACAGCCACTTCCCCCAGAGGCTTAGAGAGGTAGCCTGGAGTTGACTGAGGGTGGAGTCAGCGTCCAGGGCGTTCAGGGAAGGACGCCCGGGGCGTTAGGGGTGGGGATGGGTGCTATGTGTGATGGGGAGGCTCAGGAACTTCTGCCCCAGGGCATCACGTCTCAATTTCAGCCCAGATGCACACTCTGTGTAAGACGCTCGCTGGTGTTCTCAGGGGACCTTAATCCTCTGGTGCCGCAGGTCAGACCCCGGTCTAGTACGAGCGCTGGCCTCACGCTGAGCTCTCCTGCTATCTGCTGGCCCCCAACAGCCCAGCAGGGGAGGGACAGGAGCTGGGGAAGCGATGGGTCGCCCTGTTCAGTGCGCTCCAAAAGGCTTCCCAGAGTTTTGTGTCAAACTGGGGGTTGCCCATGCAACTTGGCTGCATACACCGGTCCATTGACCTTCTGAAAGGATCTAGGCATGGCCTAGATGCCCTAGGAAAAGCCCGGCTAATTCCTGAGTCTTCCTAGGCAGTGAGAAATGTGTAGCGCTATAGCAGGTGTCTATCATAAAAGGAACCAGACGATTAACTACTTCCAGGGAGTCGTCAATCCTGGAGATTGCTGAAAGGGGTCTCAGTTCAATTCAAACAGCCCTGCCCCTGAGTCACTTCCTAAAGAAGGGGGTTTGGGGGTCAAGGTGCTGACGAGAGGTTGACAAGGTGAAGGCTCCCTAATCCGCTGCTCAGGATGTGCCAAACTTCAAAACAGCTGCCTCGGATGGTGCCTTCTTTAAAACATAGACTCCTGTCCCACAACAGGGTCCCGTGGACTGCAAGGAGATCCAACCAGTCCATCCTAAAGGAAATCAGCCCTGAGTAGTCTCTAGAAGGACTGATGCTAAAGCTGAAGCTCCAATACTTTGACCACATGATGCAAAGAGCTGACTCACTGGAAAAGACCCTGATACTGGCAAAGATTGAGGGCAGGAGGAGAAGGGGACGACAGAGGATGAGATGGTTGGATGGCATCACCGACTCAATGGACATGAGTTTGAGCAAGGCTCCAGGAGATGGTGAAGGACAGGGAGGCCTGGCGTGCTGCATCCATGGGGTCGCGGAGAGTCGCACACTACGACGGAACAGCAACAACTAATCTGTCTGGTGGAGCCTGGGAATGTCTATTTTTAACAGGCATTCCCGATCATTCTGATGCACAGCTTTGGGAACCACTAACCTTCCAAGAACCCACTCTCCAGCAGTCTTGACAAAACCAGATCCTGCCTGTAACCCCAAGATGAGGGTTTGCCTCCCCTCGACTCTGCCCCCTCCCCCGCCCGCATCACCTGGACCCTGCGGGCTCTCCCTGTCCCAAACAGACCAGACAGCCCTGGGGGCTGAGGACGGGATTGTGAAGGTTCCCTTTTGTGCTCAGGTTGCATAATCTGGTCACCTCCTGGATTTCCCCGGTGGACCCCGACGAGCCAAGGAAGGCGGTGGGAGGGCAGAGCTGGACCTCCAGGTGGTCTGTCCAGCCGATCCTGGTGGCCCTGAGGAAGGCATGCTTGTCCGGTGGGTAGGGGGTTGGGGGGGGGCATAGATGCTTTCCTGCCACCACACCCCCTCGTCTGGGGCAGCCCTTTCTCTCTGGGGGCTTCTGGCTCCTGGTTTGCCCGCTTGACTCTTGCCAAACTAACTGGAAAGCCTCTGAAGGCAGGGGTCTGCAAACCCGGATGCCCAGTGTCCAGTGCAGGCCCCCCAATGTTTACCGGACCACACTATGTGCCAGGCTTTGTGCTGAGGACACGGGCCCCCAGAAAATCCTGGTTCTTGCTTTAGGGGGAGAGGGCAGAATCCAGAAAGTTAGCATCCAGAGGCAAAAGTGCTACTCTGGGAGGGACTGCTGGTCACTCAGCCTGGAGGACGGACGTTTCTCTCTCTCGGACGAAGTGAAGAGGGGTTGGTAAGTGAAGGGGGGTGAGGTGAGAATGTTCTAGCAAGTGCCTCACTGGCTACCCGAGGACCAAAAGAAAGCAGGGTGGGGGCGAGGGGAAGCGCTCGCTGCCCGGCCCCCGGACCGCCGGCCTCCGCACCGGGCCCCACTGGCCGCCGCCCCGCGCCGGCCGGGCGTTCTGGGGGCGGCCCGGCCCGCTGCTGCTCCCCGATCCCGGCCCCGGCCGCAGGAGTTAAGCGGGCCGCCGAGCCCGCGCGCGTCCTTATCTCGGGGAGACAGTTGTTGGGAATCACTTTGACTGAGTGGTTTTGTCTCCCCGCATTTTCCACTGTCAGGCGGCCTCGGGCCATAGATCAAAGGCGCCGCGGCGACGGCGGGGCGCGGGCGGGGCAGCCGCGCGGATCCGGCCGGTCCCCCCTTCCCAGCCCGCGCCCCGCTCCACACCACCCCCGCCCCCGCCGCGCCCCAGGTCCGCTGGGCCCGGGGACCGCACCCCGAACCGTGTGCGCAGCCCCTGCCTGGAGCCCGCCATCGGGGAGCTGGGTACAGAGAGATGGGGGGTGGCGGACAGAAACGGGGGCGGGCGGGGAGGGGGGAGACTGTAGGAGAGGCAGAGGGGGAGGGGAGGGAGAGGAGTCGTCGGGGGAGGGAAGGGGGAGGGGAGAGGGGGGAGGGGGCGGGAGGGGGGAGGGGAGGGGAGTGAGGGGAAAAAGGTGTTTGCGGGCGGGGGGCCGGGAGAGGCGTGAGAGATTAGGGGACGGAGCATGGGGGGAGGGGCGGGGAGGGAGGAAAAGGAGGTGTTTGCGGGGGAAACCGGGAGAGGCCTGAGATTAGGGGACCGAGCCCGGGCAGGGTCTGGATTTGAGAGAAGGAGAGATGGGGAAAAGGAGAGTGGGACGCAGACGGGGCCAAAATGGGCGATGGAGCCAGAGAGCTGGCGGCTGGAGGGGAGACAAGCGAGGCGGAAAGGAAAGCAGCAGCCAATTTCCCATCCCCTGGGCCCAAGGGGAAGTTCTCGGCTGAGCCGGGACCTGGAGGAAGGCAGTGGGAGGCGGCCTGAACGGGCTGAGGGTGGGGTCGGGCCGCCCTCCTTCCGGAGACCAGGCTGGCCCTCCTGCCTCACAAGGAGACTGAAGCACAGAGCAGCCGTCTCTGGCTGAATCGCCTACGGGAGGTGGGGGCCACACTCGGACCTCCTGGGGGACCCTGGCCCAGGTCTCGGATACTCCCAGAAGCCCCAGAAGAGGGGGCCCCCTCCCCGTTCCTCCCCATCAACCCCGACCCCACAGAAAATACCCCTCGAGCAGCTCAGAACACCTGCCCCAACCCCCGAAGGTGCTGGAGAAAGGTTCCCAGCTGGGGAGACGCCCAGGGGAGGGAGAAAGGGCCAGCAGGCAGGGTCTGGAGGGAGGGGGGAACCCTGGGGCTGAGGTTGGGGCAGGTCAGGAGCCTAGACCCAGAGGCAGGAAGGAGCAGGGAAACTCAAAGGTGCCAGGAAGAATGTCTGGGGCCCTACACCAGCTCCCCTGTATGGCCTCGGGAGCCCCCATCTGCAAATAGCTAGGCCACAGGGTACCAGATGCCGACTCGCTGTGTCTATCCGCACACTTATTCCTCGGACTAGCTCTGAGATGGGAACTATTTATGAGTCCCACCTCACAGAGGGGGAAACTGAGGCAGAGAAAAACCTGTTTGGAATCGCCCAGGTAGAAAAGTGACGGTGCTGGGGGGGGGGCCCAGGCCCAGGGATCCCGGAGCTGCTGTCCTGACGGCTCTGCCCTCCTACCTCTTAGGGCCCTGGGAAAAGCTGAAATCAGAGGGTTTAAGGACCTCAGAGATCTCACCAGCGAGTGGAAGACGGACCATTTTTGTGACATGTACTGGCCAACAGGATGGTCTCTGGGGCCAGGTTCAAGTCCAGGCCCCAACACTTGTCAGCAACTGACCTTGGACAAAGTCACTAAACTGCTTGGTGCCACTATCCCCCATCTTGTCTGTAAGACAGAAATAATTCCAGATCCTCCCCTTCCAAAGTAGATGTTACGACCATTAAATGGGATAATCCGTATAATGGGCTTAGGACAGTATCTAGCCTGTGGTGTAAGTGCCCCCAAAGTTGAACTATTGTTATTATTACTGAATATTTGCCTACTGACACTTGGCTGACAAGGGTCTATATAGTCAGTCAAAGCTGTGTTTTTTTCCATTAGTCATGTACAGATGTGACAGTTGGACTGTAAAGAAGGCTGAATGCTGAAGAATTGATGCTTTTGAATTGTGCTGGAGAAGACTCTTGAGAGTCCCTGGTTGGGTCTCCAACCAGTCCATCCTAAAGGAAATCAACCCTGAATATTTATTGTAAGGACTGATGCTGAAGCTCCGGTACTTTGGCCACCTGATGTGAAGAGCTGACTCACTGGAAAAGACCCTGTTTCTGGGAAAGATTGAAGGCAGGAGGAGAAGGGGACGACAGAGGATGAGATGGTTGGATGGCATCACCAACTCAATGGACATGAATCTGAGCAAACTCTGGGAGAGAGTGAAGGACAGGGAAGCCTGGTGTGCTACAGTCCGTGGGGTCGCAAAGAGTTGGACACAGCAGCGACTGAACAACAACAATATTTGTCTAGTAATCCAGGTACTTTTAATACACTGATAAAGTGTGATAAATGCACAAGGAAAGCACAAACAACCCAGCATGAGGGGCTGAGGGAAGGCTTTCCGGAAGGGGCCAAGTCCTAAAAAGTAAGTAGGAGTGGGTTTGAGATGATGACAGGGTTGTGGAGGAGACCTGGGCAGGGGTGCAGCAGGTACAAAGGCTTGGAAGCAGGAGAAGCCTGGCCCTCTGGGGACCCTCAAAGTCACCCCTGCCTCTCCCTTCTGGGGACTTGCCTATCCTCCGAGGTCCGGCTGTCCTGCCATCTCGGAGTTCTCCTACCACCGGGGATCCCAGGGATGGACCTGAGCAGCTCTGAGTCTGCCTGCTGTATTCATTGCTAATCTCTCTTATTTTCTTCCCGCTATCGGCTGGGACGGTCTGGTTCAGCGCACTCCCCATGCTAATCAGAAAGGACGACAGATCCGTCTCTTTGCATTCTTTCCCACCATGCCAGGCAGGTCTGGTTGGCTGAACCCCCGGCTTGGTGGGAAGCCCGCCAGGCTCAGGCTGGGGCCCCAGAAGGTTGGGGAGGGCGGGGAGGGCGTACAGGCTGGAGAGAAGGGCTGGCCCCCACCCGGAGACCAAGAGGCCGGGACTCGTAGCTCTGTTTACAAAGAACTCCCGGGAATCATGGACTCTGCGCAGGAAGGATGGTTCCTAACTAGCAGGTGGCCCACCGCGTTCACCGCGCAGATGGGGAAACTGAGGCCCAGAGGGGCGAGGCATCTATCAAGGTCACACAGTGAGTCAGAAGTAAAGTCCGGAGGGAACTCAGATTGGCCGACTTTCCAGCCAGTGACCAGGCCTGGGCTGGGCTGAGCCAGGCCTCCAGTCCCAGAAAAGAATGGCTAATTCAATTTCTTTTTTTTTTTTTCCTTTTCCATTATGGTTTACGACCGGATATTGAATACAGTTCCCTGTTCTCTACATGGGACCACGCTGTTTATCCGTTCTATATATAATAGTTTGCTAATCCCAAACTCCCAATCCACCCCCACCCCGCACTCAATTTCTAAGTAGGGCCGGGAGAGGCAGAGAGGGAAAAATGTCACTCGGTGAGTTCCTCCTCTGTGCCAGGCAGTGTGAGGTGTGTCACACGAACCATCTCGTTTATTTCTCGGAATAATCCTACAAGGTGACTGGTATTGGCCCCATCTTCTGGAGGAGGAAACTGAGACTCAGAGAGCTCATGTAACTTGCCTGTGGTCACACAGCAAGTAAGTACAGACAACCTGGGGTCCAAACCCTGGTCTTATGATCACTTCACTGAGCCCAAGATGTGTCTGAATTAGACACCGTTTCAGCATTTGCCATATTAGTTGCTGCATATTGGAAAAGACCCTGATGCTGGGAAAGATTGAGGGCAGGAGGAGAAAGGGACGACAGAGGATGAGATGGTTGGATGGCATCACTGACTCAATGGACATGAGTTTGAGTAAGCTCCGGGAGTTGGTGATGGACAGGGAGGCCTGGCGTGCTGCAGTCCATGGGGCCGCAAAGAGTCGGACACGACTGAGCGACTGAACTGAACGATCCAGTCTGCACCAGCCTTCTGCTCCTTCACTGATTTTCCTCTGAGCAAATGCTACAGCTACCCCTTTGGGAAGCCTCCTCCAAGAAGCCTTCTTTGACCACGCCCTCCCTTTTCTGAACTCCTCTGCTCTTGCCATCCTGTCTGACCAGAAATCCCGCTCAACTGTCAATAACTGATTCTCTTGTTCTTTGGTGAGTCTCGCCCAGAACAGATTTGGGAAGAGCAGAGACAATCGTGTGTATTTCTTTTTTGCGCCTCCCTATACTGCGTGTCGGGCTTCCCGGGTGGTGTCAGTGGTGAAGAACCTGCCTGCCAATGCAGGAGACGTAAGAGACATGGGTTCCATCCCTGGGTCAGGAAGCTCCCCTGGAGGAGGGCATGGCAACCCACTCCAGTATTCTCGCCTGGAGAATCCCGTGGACAGAGGAGCCTGGTGGGATACAGTCCATAGGGGCACAAAGACTCAGACACGACAGAAGTGACTTCGCGCATGCATGCATACTTTGTGTTAATAACAGGTGGTAAACAAATGAATCTGAAGGGAATTGCACGTAATGACATTCAGACTAACTCACCAGCTGCATTAGAAACCTTGGGTACAGACCAAGCTGCGTGTAGCACGGCCTGCAGTACGCCTAGGGGCTCACCAACATTTGTCGGAGGCCCACTGCGGACCAGACGCCGGATTCTGTGTGTCACCAGGATGAATCATCACACGCACACAGTATGAAGACCTCGGTCCCTCCATCCAGTGGTGCATGGAAACATCTAGATCTCCCCTTCCCTGCCTGATTGCACCACGCCCGGGGGAGGGGCAGAGGTCAGCTCCCACCTATGCCTTCTCAAGGAGAGGGGTCTTGATCGCTACAGATGCATCACGGTGGACCAAAAAAAAAAGAGGACCACGGTGTCTGTGGAGGGCAGCCCTCAACCTGCGGCTCTCATCCAGACTCAGGGAGGCGGGTTCAAGATCCTGTCTCCCCAGAACACCGTTCAGTCCTCTAAGAATGGATAAGGCCGAGTGCATGCATGCTAAGTCACTTCAGTCTTGTCCGACTCTTTGCAACCCCATGGACTGGAGCCTGCCAGGCTCCTCTGTCCATGGGATTCTCCAGGCAAGAATGCTGGGGCGGGTTGGCATGCCCTCCTCCAGGGGATCTTCCTGACCCAGGGATCGAACCTCTGTCTCCTGTAGCTCCTGCACTGCGGGCAGATTCTTTACTGCTGAGCCACAGGGGAAGCCCAAGGGGTGCCCTCAATGATAAAAAGGCCCCAAAATGACCCAGAAGCCAGGCCCTCCAGTTCCTAGCAGGACCTGCCCATAGGCATGACCTGCTCCCATCACTAGCCTTCAGGAAAGTTCCCGATCCCGGTCGAGCCTGTCTGTCCGCCCGCCGACTCTCCTCCCCTCCCAGTCCCCTCTACCCAGGAAGAAGGGGTGAGAAAAGCAGAGACATGAACACGGGTCTGTTTTCACAGGAGACGAGGGCCCCTCCCTGTGGGCTGGGGCTGGGCTCTGACTGACGTGAGCAGGTGGCTGTGTTTGGCGAGCAGCCTCCAGGGGGGAAATAACTGAGCCTTTCCCACTGAGGTAGGTTAACCGTGGACAAAGGGAAGCTGGATGTGAGAGCAGGATCTTGGCAGGGTCTGTCCCCCTGGGGGCTGGGAGGGCTGAGGATGCCCAGGACCCCAAGGCTGACGCTCTGAGCACGTGCTCATCCTTGCCCTGCAGTGGGCCTGGCTGGAGTCAAGCGGAAGAGGCGCTGGGCTGCGGGGAGGCCTGATTAGCGGAGTGGACACTCCCCACGGCCCCCAGTTGGTACCCCGAACAGGGCTGTGACCAGGGTTGGCAGATCTGTGACTGGTTGGGGGCGGGGGGTCTGGGAGCTGGGCTGTTACTGATGCAGTGAAAGCCAGTTGGGGAGGGCAGATACTGCAAAAGGGCATTTGGCTTTAGGTCCAGGAAAATCTGGCCACAGACTCTCGGTCATTTCCACAAGCTGACCGCTGACCCTACACCATCACCACTGGTCATCGTGAGAAATAGGTGGTGGGGTGACTCAGATGGCTTTCCCCTAATCCTGGGAAAAACCAGTGTCCTTCCAACCGGGGTTGGTCACTCCTTCCTCCCCAGCTCATCCTTCCCCGGGGCCCGGGGGCGGAAGGGGACAGATGGCCTTTCCTGTGCTTTCCACTCCCTGCACCCTAGCGTCCTCTCTTCCCAAGACTGGAAACCAACTCGGGCATTTTCCAGTACTGAGGGGGAGGGGGAGAAAGAAGAGATGGGGGCCAGGACAACAGAGTTGGGAGGTGGGTGGAGAATTCATTAGGCACCTGCTACAAGGCAACCCACTCCAGTATCCTTGCCTGGGAAATCCCGTGGACAGAGGAGCCTGGTGGGCTACAGTCCATGGTGTTGCAAGAATCAGACACAACTTAGCAACTAAGCCACCACCACATGCCAGGCACTATACTCAGATTCTCCTTTAGTCTTCACAGCACCCCTGGAAAGGTAAGCGTCATCACTCGCATTTTCAGATGATGAAAGGAGGCCCAGAGAGGTTAAGCCAGTGACCCAGGCCCACACAGCAACTTGGAAAGAGGCAGAACCAGAACTCCAACCTGGCTGCTCCCTGGCGGAGGCCGTGAAGTTTCTCTTGCCCCAGGCTTCCCGGGAGAGACCTCCAGGGACAGGGAGAGCCTGGGAGAGACCCTGAGAAGGCGAAGGGAAGGAAGCTGGAGGCAGAGGAGCCGTTGGGAAGGGAGGGGAGGGAAGGGCGGGGCAGGGCCCAGAGGAACGCTCGCTCACTCGGCTGGGGTTAAAGCCCCATGTTCCTACAACCCGCTAAGCCGGAGAAATGAATTCTGATCCCTCCAAAACCCAACCTTGGAAAATGTGCGAGAGAAGGGTCTCCTTTCAGGGGAGCGGGAAATCCTTCACACCTCCTCCCGACGCCCCGGTAATGCCAGGATGTCCCCAATCTGCTTTGAGGAATGGAGAGATTAAGAATAATAAAAAAATTGCAATAAAATATGTGTGAAGGAGGGGGTAATTGTGGACAAACGCAGCATTCAAATTCATTTTTCAGCTCTTTTACACACCATTTCAATCTTATTTTCTGCTTGTTAATGAGATCTTGTTGCCTGGGCTAGGCAAAACCTTCCAATATCAGGACGTAATTGCACATAATTTTCTCTCCTACCAGTGATTTGCATCAGTTTTTTAAAAATTCTGGGCTATTTAACACCCCACGATCCCCCTCCTCGTCTTCCTGCCTACAAATCTCCTACCCCCTCCTCCTTCCCCGTCCCTGGTCCAGCAAGACTCATTTTAAATGCTTATTATAGACGCAGCGTCGCCAATAAAGGGGGAAAAAAAACACACAGAGAGAGGAAGTGAGGGGGAGAAAAAGGCAAAAGGGAGTTTCCAGTAGCCACCGCGTGAGGGGCCTGGGCTCAGTTCCCCAGCGCCAAAGGACCACCTTGATCTTATCCCACCAAGGGTGAGGGGACGGTGACATGCGTGGGTCAGGCCCACGTGCCTGAGACTCCCATCGCCATCACTCACCTCTGTGGCCTTCAGCAAGTCACTCAACCTCTCTGAGCCTGTCTTCCCAAGTTCCAGGGGGCTGGAGTCACTTCCCAGAAGCCAACGGGCTGATAAGGGACATGGCACCCGTCGATGATCAGCTCATGGAGTGTCTTTCCTTTGCTGGATCAGGTCCCCTGGAGGCCTCAACGGATGCCAGGAGGGTAGCAGTGGGATTCTACTGTGGAGAGGCATTCAGGAGACTCCACCAATAAAGAACTGGAAGGCTCTGAGCCCTGTCCCCGCTGATCTAGGGAGGGGGAAGCTGGGCTTTTTGAAGACGCAGACCATGAGCCTGGCCAAGCCATTAATTGCCACTGTGGCCTCAAAACACAGTTTCCCCATATGGATCACAGGACCAGCCTTCCGGGGCAGACACGAGAGAACAGCATAGCGGGCTCTGGAGCCAGACCAGTCGAATCCCAGCTCAGCCACCTTTCCAGAACCTACCAAGGGGCCTGGCAGGTGGGAGGGGCTTAATTAGTATCTGTTAGATGGGTGGATGGATGGATGAAAGTTCAAAGGTACTTGCTCAGTCCTGTCTGACTCTTTGTGACCCCATGGACTATAGCCCGCCAGTCTCCTCTGTCCATGGGATCTCCCAGGCCGGAATACTGGAGTGGGTTGCCGTTCCCTTCTCCAGGGGATCTTCCCGACCCAGGGATGGAACCCAGGTCTCCCGCATTGCAGGCGGATTCTTTACTGTCTGAGCCACCCGGATGCTGCTGCATATCTCCTTTTCCTCATCTGTAAACCGAGGTCACCAAGCCTGGCTGGATGAGAGCTGGTGCAACCTTTAGCTCACGCACGGCTGGCCCACGGTCAGCACTTGCTCTGTGGAAGCTGTCAGCGTCTCTCTTACGGGAGATGCAGTGATCACCGCCATGTGATTAACTTCACACTTAGAGACTACTTTTCACTTTTCGTTAGTTCCGTAGGGGGGAGATTGTAAATATGTAAATCCCTTTACAGGTTCCTCCACATTAAGCTCCAGAGAGGAGCCAAAGGCGATGACGCCGGGGCGGTGTGATGGAGCAGGAGGCGCCTGCTTCCCGGGAGGGCGCCCACTGCAGGGGCCATGGGCCCGGGGTCCCCGCTCGGCCGCGACCCCAACGCTGCGATCTGGGTGATTTTCTCCCGCTCTCTGGGCCTCAGTTTCCACTTCCAACTCAGATGAGAAGCTGCCTCTAAGAAAGCCTGGAGAAGAAGGCAGCCCCAGCTGCGGTCTGCTTCCCCAGGACATGGCAGCACAGACCCCGCAGAAGCCCCAGGACAGGGCGGCCTGCCCGTGGCCTCCGGTCCTCGTGACCCTCAAACTAGCAGATCCTTGCTCCTGATTCTTTGCTCAGAAGCTTGGATAGATCAGCACTGATTATGATTCTGTGGCCTGTCTACCCCATCACATTGGGAGCTCTCCAAGACACAGCTGTGGGTATTTCCAGCCCCAGACTGGGGCGTCTACAGACAAGGGGCCTCTCTTCCGTCAGACTCTGGGATCTGAGCACAGAGCCCCCGAGTTGCTCCTCAGGGCGGGGGCTGTGTCTCCCTCATCGCACTGGGGGATCCAATGACCCGAGTGGCCTCTCTCTCTCTGCCTGTCACCCTTGAAAGTGTGTGCCGCTCACAACTCCGAAGCAAGGGCTGGTACAAACCGCTCCAGCCGCAGGAATGGCGTCACCCGAAGGGGTGTCACCGAGGGTCCTTTGGTCCTAAGCTATCCGCAGCTGGTTTCTAAGAGCTGCTTCCAAGCAAAGCCAGGGCTTTAACCGGCTGACTCTGACTCCCTAATGCCGCCAGGCTGGGCTCTGCGGGTGGGTGAGGGCCTGGGCCCCGAGGGAACCAGGCCTCAGGGTCATCTACGCCTCTCAGCAGGCTCTTGCCCATATGACTCAGCCCCGCCTGCTGGCCCCTAGCCTGAGGTCCCAGCCTCAGTGTTCTCATCCACGACATGGGCTGAAGGAGCTTTTCTCTCCACTGAGCTGGATGGACTGAGATGGTTTCCCCTCACTGCCCATCAGTTTCAAAAAGAGAGCAAGGGTGTGCATTTCTGCGAGGCAGGAGGGCACGTGGGTGGGTCGATCTCAGGCTCTAGAAGTGAGGGTTGAACCCAGGCTCTGTCCCTGGAGAAGATCAGTACCGAGGGAACGCCACAGGGCCTCAGGAAGTTTAGCTGTCCCTGCTGAATGTATTCAACGTGTTGGCATTAGACACGCTGCCTGCCGTGCTGTTTGCCGAGGCTTCTTGCCTGTCTGTCCGGTTGCACCGCCAGCCCCGCTAGAGTAGAGAGGTCCATCCCTTACGTTCACTGAGTTACCCCAAGTGCTGAGAACAGCGCCTGGCGTGTGGCAGGCACTCTGTGACCAGGTGTTATATCAGAGCCAAGGACAGGCATAGAGCTGAGGTGGGTACATGACTTCTGCCATGAGATTCCGCTGGGAAGACTCTCCGTGGGATCTCTGAGGCTTGAGGTACCCACTGCCCAGGCTGGGTCCGGGTCCAGCACCCAGCCCCTGCCCCGGGGAGGAGGCAGGTCCTCCCCAGGCAGCCAGCTGGCGTGACGAGCAGGCGCGCAGCAGGGCCCCAGCAGAGCCCGAGCCTCATCCCTTCGGGCTTTTGTAAGCACAAGAGCCGAGGCTCTCTTGGGGGACGGCGGACCTGTGGTCCCGGATGGGGGAGCATGCCCCCACGGCCCAGGTGGGCTCCGTCCTCTCCCCGTCGCCTGGGGGCAGCTACAGAGAAACCCCTCCTGATGGGAACACGAGACAGCACGATGCGCCTGTCTTGGTGGAGAACCCCCGGCCTCCCGCTCCCAGGACCACACAGATGGGCTGGAAGTGTGAAGACGCTCAGACAGCAGAGGACGTGCACAGAGAATCAGAGCTCAGAAAAGCCAGAACGTCCACCTAAGATCCCGAGACAGCCCCTCGCACCTTCAGGAAGCGTTTGCAGCGTGACCCCGGCGGCGTCCACACCCGGAAGCGCACCCAGCCTGCCCCGCCCTCCAGCAGCTGCCCACCTCCCGGTCCCCTCTGCCCCTGTCAGACCCCCCATCTGTCTTCACACCTTTGGTGGGAACCTCCGGACGGGTCTCCAAAGTTGCCTCGATCCATCACGCCCCACATGACTGTCCGCCCTGAGGGACGGGGCGGAAGCCGGGGACCTCTCAGAGGAGGGCAGGGACACGGCCAGCTTTGGTCTGGCTGCCCACAGCAGCGGCTCAGGCTCTCCCCTTCCTCCCCTCCTCCCCGCCGACGTTTCTGGGCCCAGACAGCACCCAGAACCTCCTTATCCTTTAATCCCAGTGCTGAGCTGCGCTCCCCAAGCTAGGGGCCCCTTACTTTGCTAGTTTCTCCTCTGCCCTGTGATGAAAGTGCTGCTTTCGGGGCTAAAGCTCAGCCCATACTGAGACGGGGGCGGGGGGCCCTGGGAAGAGCAGCAGAGGGGAGCCAGGTGCCCTGGACACACGGGTCCGGCCCGGCCAACATGTCCCGTGCCCGCTCTGTGAAGGGCGCTGGAGGGCCCGCTCAGACTCAGCACCCTCTTCAGATTTCCTCTGATTTGTCTTGTATCATGAGGCTGGGCCCGGGCCCCATTCTCAGGTACAGATGTCCTGGGTCTCTGCAGTTATCCCTACCCGGCTGGCTCCGGACCCCATCATGTCTAAACCTGGCTCTGGAAGGTTAGCTTGGCCAGTCAGCCCTCGGCACCAATGAGATGGAGGTGGTGGCCTTGAACCCCAAAGAGGCCACTGAGGCTCCACTGGGAAAACATTCTGGTGGCAGACTGCATCACCTCCACCAAAGGGGGGCCCAAGAGGGCTTGGAGCTTCACCACGGGGAGCTCTGCCTTCAGCTGCTTCCATTCACTGGGCACTCACGACTCTGCGCTAGACCTGGGCTAAGAGCTTTACGTCAGTCATCTCAGTCAGTCTTCTCAACCCTATGATGTATGAGCTAGCAACACCCCCATTTCGTGGATGAGAAAACTGACCTGTGGAGAGGGGAAGGGACCTTGCGTGCGTGCTCTCTACACGTCCGTTTCCCCATCCATGAAATGGGGATGACGCTAGCTCGCACCACACTCAAAGGGTGGAGCTGAAATACAGTCAGCCCTCAGGCATGCTCAGTCGCTTCTGACTCTTGGCGACTTCATGGCCGGTAGTTCGCCAGGCTCCTCTGTCCGTGGGATTATCCCAGCAAGAATACTGGAGTTGCCACTTCCTCCGGCAGGGGATCCTCCTGACTCAGGGACTGAACCCATGTCTCCAGCGGCTCTGACATCGGCTGGTGGAAGCTTTACGACTGAGTCACCTGGGAAGCCCCAGTAAGTCCTCAATGACACACATTAGCTGAGGCAAATAGAAACGTCCCTCAAACATGCAGAAAATTAAAGGGTATTAAGCAGGGGAAATATTTTAGGCCAACGGTGGCTTGTTTTTTCTATTCTTGCCAGATAGTAAATGTTTTAGGCTTTGCCAGGCCATGTGATCTCTTTGGAAACCACTCAACTCTGCCATCATCAGAGCACAAAAGCAGCCATAAATATGTAAATGAGTGGACATGGCTGTGTTCCAATAAAACTTTATTTACAAAATCAGGTAGCTGGATGGAAGTGACTGGTGGGGATGCAGCTGGCCTTCTCTTTGGTCCCTCTTTGTCTTTAGGTAACCGATTTCTCATATTACTATATTGTCCTGGCGATGGATGTGGGGCGAAGGACGGAGAGAACTAATGTCTATTTGACCCCTATTTTCTGCCAGCTCTATGCTGAGTGCTTTGACCTCTTAGCATGCTGAAGGCAGAGAAGGCCCTTCTTAGGAGGTTAGCAACTCTTTATTTAATCAC
Source organism: Cervus canadensis (assembly GCF_019320065.1). Taxonomy (NCBI): domain Eukaryota; kingdom Metazoa; phylum Chordata; class Mammalia; order Artiodactyla; family Cervidae; genus Cervus; species Cervus canadensis. The sequence goes on along the minus strand of NC_057409.1, from coordinate 2,154,125 downwards.
TCTTGTTTAATGGGGGATACACCAAGGCGCAAAGATGCTCACTAGCCCGACTCCCTGAACAGTGGGGCTGGGGTCCACCCCCCCCAAGCCTCACCTGTCCTTACATCTGTTCAGATAAGTTTGCATCACACGTATTCTCACCACAGACATGAGACAGGTGCCTCAGAAGGTGGGAGGCAGGGCAAAATAAGCCTTGGATTTAATTCTTTCCCTGTGGATATCTGAGAGCCTGTTATGGCAACAAAAATGAACTCAACACTTCTTCCAGTTCGCTCTGATTTCAAGCATCACTGAGTCCTGCCCCCCGGGCTCACCAATAACCGCATCAGCTCTAGCTTGTCTTTCCGGCTTCATCTAAAGATGGTCCCACCACTTCTAACAGCTCCATCAGGCATGGAGTGACTTAACCAGCAGCCAATCACACGTGAGGGAACAGAGTGCCAAGACCCAATGGGAGCAGAGTTCCTGGGCTAGAACCATCCCTCCCCCACATCTCCGCCCAGTTGATTCTCTCCACCAGTAGGACGTGGTCTTGCCTTTCACCCTCTGGTCACTCTTGGTGACCAAAGGTGGGAGATGGAGCCCAGGATGAGATCTAAGAAGGACTACTGCTTCTAGAACAAAGCCCCAACCGCAGTTCACATCCCCTAGGAAACAGTGCAAGGCTTCCATCCATGCACTGAAAATGCCTGACTTTTATGGTCTGCACAGTCATGAAGCAGGTGATGGGCCAGTTTAATAAGCTCTGGGTGGTGAGAAGTATGGAAACCTGTGATGGAAACCGTTTCTCTGCAACTGCTCACTGGGTCACCGATGTCTGCGACTTGCAGATGACAAACCCAGGGTGAAAGGCTCACAGAACAATGGCAAGTGACGGTGGGAGCGCACCCCCCACCCCGCCTCCCACATAAACCCTTTTGAGTTGACCAACAGCGAGCGACGTGGCGGAAACCAGAGACTTCTTCCCCAAGGGAGAGCCACCTGTGTCCCCCCAGAACCCTCACTGGATGGGCTGGCAAGCCTCTGGCCCCTGGGACCGTGGACAGAGAGGCGGGGCCCCCTACCTGAGGCGACAGGCCGTTGCTGACAGGGTTCATGTGGTTGGAGGCGGCCGCTGGGCTCATGAAGCTGTCGGAATAGCTGGAGAAGCCGTGGCGGGCTCCGTAGGCAGAGCTGGTGTCCGCGGCTGCGGCCGCCGCGGCCAGGCCCCCCTGGTGCATGGTGGACGGCGGGAGCGGCTGGGGTCGGTGCACGGTGCTGCCCCCGTCTGCAGAGAGAGCCAGCAGAGGGTCTCAGCCAGTGGCCTGGCCCCAGAGGGCAAGCGGGGCAGGCACCTCCCATCTGGAAGGCAGGGCCCCAGCCCGCTTCTCCCGACCTCCATCCGGCAGAGTGGGTGCAGGGGGCTGCCTTCTCTCACTACTGGTGATGGGACACCCGGCTTCTGAGCAGGACATCAGCAACTGGCAGGCCTCGACTGATAACCAGTCAACATTCCAGACAACTTCTAGGCACCTACTGCGCACCGGCCCTGTTCTCAGTGATTGCCACATAGTAGGTGCTCAATAAACCTTATCTGGGCTAAAAGTCAGACCTCAGCGAGGACTCCGTCAGTCTGCTCAGGGCTCTTGGGTAACATCTGGTGAGCACCCAAATCACCAGTGCTTTCACAAATCCCAGCTAAGGGTATGAAGCCAGAATGATTCCCATTTTACAGATGAAGAAACTGAGGCTCAACGGGGTCAGGGCCTGCCCTTGAGCAAGGTGATGCGGCTAGGGAGCAGGGGGCCAGGGTTTGAATGGCCACTCTGCTCCCAGCCGCTGGGCTGCTCTTCTCTGTCACAGCCTCCCACGTGGTCTTCCAGCAGATGGGACCGCCACCGTGGGCGATGGTTCCGTTTCTCATCTAGAATCACAAAGAGGCCTCTCTCCCCAGCTTCTAGAACTCCAGCCTGCCCGTCCTTTAAGAGGAAGCCATGGGACAGAAGTCAAGCAGTGGGGTTCCTGCTGTGTGCTGGGGGGTGGAGCGGAGGGAGCAGGGAGGGCAGACCCGGGGGCAGGGACCAGGGAGGCGGGGCGGGGGGCTACCCTTCTCTACCTACAGGGCCCACCACCGTCTCTTCTGAAATTTATAAGACCTAAGAGATTCATGTGACTTTAAAGTTTGAGAAACTCTGTTAAATGTGTGCATGGAGGTGACCTTGCTTATCTTCACCTGAATGCAGAAGGAAGAGGCTCTTTTATCTTGACTGTCCACATCAAAGCAGACAAACGGTCGTTAAAAAGCAAGAAAAACAAATAACCTCTCTCCCCTCCTCCCGCCAAAGAAAACGATTTTTATCCCTTCTTTGTTGAGGAGGGGAGAGGGTGGGGGTTGGGGGAGAGGGGAGATAAGAGGGGCGGGCGCAGGGGCGGGGCCGAGACGCGGGATGCAGCTGTCACTCACCTTGGGAGATGGTGGTAGTGGGGTAGGTGGAGTCCGGCAGCTGGTAGGGGGGCAGCGTGGGCATGCCAGTGGGCGGGAAGCCACCTGGCAGGAGGTGGTTGAACGCTGCCAGCTGGTTGGCTCCTGCCTGCTTACGCCAGCGGGCACGGCGGTTGCTGAACCAGACCTGGGGGACGGAGAGCGGAGCGTGGAGCCCCCAGCCTGGTTTCCGGCAGGGCGCTGAGGCACAGCTAGAACCCGGCCCCTGCGCCATCACCCTGGGTCCAGCCAGTGTCCTCCGAGGGAGGACAGCCTCACCTTCCTGCAGCTCAGGACAGTTTGCAAACACTTTCATGGGCAGGATCCCATTCTATCCTCATGACCACCCAGGGAGGAAGTCATTGTTATGATCCCCATTTTACAGATGGGTAAACTGAGCCCCAGAGAGGGTGGGGGCTTGCCCGCGTGACAGGGTGGCCCCGAGTGACTCTCAGCCCAGTGCTCTTTCCCTGCAGCTGCTCCTGCCCAGAAGGAAGTCAGGGGGTGACCATCCTTGTTCACCCACGTTGCACACGCCTCATCTCCTCCAGGAAGCCCCCAAGGAGGAGGCCACACATCCAGAACCCACCTGAATGAGACCCACCTGCCAGACTCAGATGCGAAAGCTAGCTCTGTGTTTGGGGTCTGAGGCCCTGCTTGGCTTACACTGCACAGGCCCCCGATTTAGGAAAGCCCACCCCCCGACCCCCACCCCAAACACAGGGACGGATCGATAACCTAACATCTCTGAGTCTCCCTTTCCTCCGAACCCTGTGCTAGCGCTTCCTATGTCTGTCTATACACAGGCCTGGCCTGCCCTCCTAGTCCCACTGACCAAGGGGGAAACTGAGGCTCACAGAGGTGAAATCACTTGCCCATGGCCACATGGCTAGTCTGTAATGGATGTGAGGTTCAAAGTTCAGTCAGTCTGACTTTCTAGAACCCTCTTGTCTGGATTTGCAGCAAGTTCCCTGAAATGGGCCAGAGAAATACGAGAATGAGTGTGCAAAACAGGGCTCCTGAGAGAAGGTGCTTCTCCACCTTTGGACTTTGCACATGCTGTTCCCTCCAACTCAAACACTCTTCCCAGCGCTGGCTCCTTGGCCTGCAGGGCTTGCAGAAATGCCTCCTCCTGTTCCCGCGAGGACTGCCTGCCTCAAAATTACTTTAGGCCAATCTCCATCCTCTTTTCTCAGGAGGCCTCCAGCTGTGAGCTCCCTTACTCAAACAATTATTGTCTGTATCTGTTTTTTCGTCTCCCCTCTGACCCTAAGCCCCGCAGGCAGAGGCCAAGCAATCCTGGCCCCCTGCTCACACCTCTGTAGGAATCCTTGTTGAAGGAATGAATGAATGGAAGGCAGAGGTGACTCTGGTGTGTCTTTGCTGGTGCTGCCCACCCCCCAAGGCCCAGTGGGGAGTCGTCCCCTTCACGGGTGAAGACCTAGGCCTCCCCTGGCACAGATCACTCGAGACCCCCAAACCTCTGGTCCGTGTCTGCTGACCTGCGGGAGGGGGAGTCTGAACAGGGGTGGAGGGGTGTTTGTGTCCCCTCATAACATGTCTTTTCTCTGATGGGAGAAACGGAATTCAGTTTTCCGAGCTGGATGTACAGAGCTGCTGGCTCTGACCTGTTCAGGGTTCACAGAGAAGGGAGATTCGGTGGCCAAATAAAGATAAAAAACTGGCTTCCACATAAAACGACGGTCCTGGCTGCTCCCACCTCCCCAGGGCAGCGAGGGCTTCCCCAGGAGCGTCCAGGGTGGATGAACGTGTCTGCCTAAGGCTGCCTGTGAGCTGTTTTCTTTTAAGTCAGCACTTTTCAAAGGCAGGGGCTCCTGCACTCCGAGGTGGAGAGACCTCCCCGGAGGCAAGTGACATGGACGTTAGATAACCTCGAACCACTCCCATCTCTTCCGGGCCTGGGGTGTGTGGAAGAGACCTTCTCAACTGGGGGCTCAATGTCCTTCACGCCTTCCTAACACTCATCAGGGCCTTCCTGGTGGCTCAGCTGGTAAAGAACCCGCCTGCAACGCAGGAGACCCCAGGTCGATTCCTGGGTTGAGAAGATCCCCTGGAGAAGGGAAAGGCTACCACTCCAGTATTCTGGCCTGCAGAATTGCATGGACTGTATAGTCCTTGGAGTCGCAAAGAGTCAGGCACGACTGAGCGACTTGCACACACAACATTCATCAACCTCCCTTTCTAAAGCCCAGGGAGGACGCCCTGGCCGGTGACGCTTTCCTGAAAACCCTTCCCACGTCGCCTCATGTTCCCTGTGTGTGTGTGTTTCCAGCTGCCGTCCTTCCATGAGAGCGATGCGTGCGTGCGTGCATGCGTGCGTGCTCAGTTGCTCAGTCCTGTCTGGCTCTTTGTGACCCATGGACTGTAGCCCGCCAGGCTCCTCTGTCCACAGGATTCTCCAAGCAAGAATACTGAAGTGGGGTTGCCATGCCCTTCTCCAGGGGATCTTCCTGACCCAGGGATCGAACCCACATCTCCTGCCTTGGCAAGTGGATTCTTTACCACTGTGCCACCTGGGAGGCCCCTGAGAGTAATATGCATGTTTGTTTTAAAATACGCTGATTTTATTTTATCTTTTTTTAAAGTAAATGAAGATATGGATATGCAAAAGTGGCCCAAATCCTGAAGATGGTGGAGAATGATTTATGTTTGGGACACTGCTCTGGTTTCGTTTGTTCAGCGAGGGTCATCTGCAGATAAAGAGGACTCAGCTAAGGCGGAAACGTTCTCCTGCCTTCTCTCCTTGGCCGCCTTGCACCTGCTTTCCTTACTTCCCTCCTTCCCATCTCCGGCAGCTCCCGGGACTCTGCTCTGCATCAGGCAGGACAGCAAGGACAGAGGGTGAGCAGGACAGCAAGGACAGAGGGTGAGCAGGACACGGTCCTAGTCTCAAGCTGCCCTTGGCCTGGCCACGTGACAGACAAGTCAAAGGACAGCTGCTCTTCAGTACAGTCAGCTTAGGCGGGCTGGCGTGCGAGGTGCCATGAGGTCTGAGGAGGGGCTTCCAACTCCTCCCAGAATCTAGGAGGACTTCCTGGAGGAGAGGACATGGCTTTTGCTTTCTCTCTCTCTCCTCTTCTTCCTCACTGCCCTATTTCCACGGGGTTGCCCCCAACCCAGCAGGCATCTCCATCTTCACAAAGTGTAACAGGACACAAGAGTAGGGGCTCTGGAGTCTGATCACTTGCCTGAATTTGAATCCTACCTCTGACTCTTAGCTAAGATGGGCAAATTCTGTTATTCCTCTGAGCCTCACTTTCTTTGCTGCTAATAGGCTCAGTTTTAAAGAATCCTCCTGCCAATGCAGGAGCCGCAGGAGACCTGGGTTTGATCCCTGGGTTGGGAAGATCCCCTGGAGGAAGGCACAACAACCCACTCCAGTATTCTTGCCTGGAGAATCCCCGTGGACAGAGGAGCCTGGCGGGCTACAGTCCATGGGGTCAGAGTCGGACACGACTGAGGACCGAGGACATGCACAAACGGCAGCCCCTACCTTCTCGGTGGTTCTGGACCTCAAAGGGGTTAACACAGGCCACGTGCCTATTTAGAACAGCATCTCCAACGCTTATTTTGCTGGAAAGCCTCCGACGTCTGAACTGGAAGGGCTCTTAGCCAGTACGGACTGCAAGTTTCCTATTTACAGATGGAGAAACGGAGGCTCCCGGAGGGACGGTGGTGGACCCAGATCCACCCAGAATCTCTGATCAGGGTTGAGTCCTTTGAAAACAGAGCCTGAGTTTTATTACTTATTTTTGGTCC